>NW_019384441.1:626865-653009 GCF_000671375.1 Centruroides sculpturatus
TATATAAAAATGGGAAATATCGCACTTCTGACAATCGCAGCGAGTGTGTGGGCTAAATTGCGAGAATCCGTACTTCTCGCATGGACAACTGTATGTGGCCAGCTCACGCGTCGGAAAACCTTCTGATTTATTCGTGTACGCACCAGACGGAAAAACAAAAAATATCATGTATCCACGAGCGCTCCAATAAATAAATAGAATTGAAACGACACTTTGAAATGTTTTCCCGATGAAAACGAATAATAATAATAAGTTTCAATAAAAGTGATAAAATGGGAATTTAATTTTATCATTACGAGTTTGCTTGAATTTCGTTTCTTCTGAGATCGCAGCAATGTGCGACGGGTAAGCTAGTGTTTAATATTTTAATCAATAATTAAGATTAAAAAATGAATTACATAAAAAATAAGGGTTTTATATTTTCTATAATACAGTAAAAAATTTTAAAACTTCATAAAATTTAACAATAAAACTCTATACTCAATTGTGAGATCACATGTTGGTCAAAATGACTGCATAATTTTTTTTGCTGATGCCAGTCATTCTAATGGAAATGATTTGTATAACTCTTTCCAATTTATAAACAATTTATTTACTTTAAAAATTTTTTGTTATTTTTCTTTGAGTTAGATATAATCTTTTTACATGTGGTCATTTTAATAGTAACAAGTAAAATGGCAAAACCATATTTGGGACAAGACTATGTATCGGAGACTCACTACTAAGCAGGATTACTCTGACGCTCAAGGTGGGTCTCGTTCTCATTCTCCAATCTTCTTTGGTATTGCTGCTTTTGGGCGCAATTATTCAAACTTCGCCAGCCACGACCACGAGGTCATCCACGATGCATTTTCGATGAAATTAACCTATCCAATTTTGAAATTTATCTCTGTTGCTTATTGGCCCGGGTTGAATTTTTGTCGATGTGTAACAAAAATTTCCCATTTTTGAAAAAAATAATCGTGGCTATTGCATCATTTAAAATTATTTTTTTAATTTGCACAAACAATATACAGTTTAACCTGATTATAACGTCATCAGATGTAATGACAACCCTAATATAACGTCAAATTTTTATTGGTCCCACGATTTTACTGTACTAGATAATATTAAAAAAAACCCCACTTGTAACGACATAAAACTGTTTTAACATCATATTTGAAGCACTCCCAAATTTACAAAATTAGATTACAAATTTTATTTAACATAGAAGAAACTACGTGTTCATTTGTAAGGTCAGAGTTCACTTCTTAGAATGACTGTGGGTGGTACTCTCCCCCACTTGACTTTGGTGGGGTGATGTGCCTGTTTTGCCTGTTTGTAGAAGTAGGTTGCCATTTTGTATTTTATTTTGACTTGGTTCTTGGTCCCCTGACTATCTACAAGTCTGGATTGTTTTATGCGCAAATGATTTGTGCACCGAATACTTTGTGCCAAATATCAACATGCACTCGACATGCACTCCTTCATATCTTTATTCTAGTAACATAAAACAGCAGTATGATTTTATGAACAAGACATAGTCTTGTCAATAATACTATTATAATACTGTTTCATTGCTTTAACTTTTATTTTTTAATAGTTACTGTATTTTTGTATATATAACCCACAGCAGTGTGTATTCCAAAGAAAAGTATTAGAAGAAAAATAAAACCACTTAATCTGCTCTATGTGTACCCAGGGCTATTAAGAGCTTGTATGAAGTCTGAGGTAGGGTGGGGCACCTTTGCCATGTTTTTTTTATTTGAACAAATGAAATACATAAAATGTTTCTTTATTAATAAAAAGCAGTCTTAAAGATTTTACTTTTTGTTAGCAAAATGACATTAATTTATAAGGGTCCCTAAATTTTCTATGGATCTGGGGAAAATCTGAGGATTCCTTTATCAATGCCCTGCATGTACCTGTACCTTGTATTATGAAAGCAATCATTACTATATAGGTGCACGTTTAGGTTTAAAGATTCAAATAGCCATATAAACTACACCTTTGCATAACCAGTTTATATACACAAACTTATTTTACTTATTTTGTAATAGGTTAGTATAAATATCACTACAGTAGAGCATCGATTATCCGATTCAATTGGGGACTTGGGTTGGTCGGATAACTGAAAAAATGGATAAATGAAAAGTATGAAAAAATACATTATTAGTATAGTATATTAGTATATCCCATGCAATTAGTGTATCGCTATTAATCTACTTTGCATTGAATTTTCATCGATGTTAAGCCTAACAACATTTTTTTAAAATAATAATCGTTGCTATTGTATCGTTAAAAATTATTTTATTGCTCACAAAACAAACAACCACTCATAATTATAAAATTAAGCCTCATTTAAATACTGGCCTCCCTCTCATGGTTGAGCCAGTGTTGCCAGCTAAAACATGCAAAAATTTAACAAAAATAATATTAAAGTAGCCAAGACATAGCCAAATATTGTAGCGCCACATCACTAGCAAACATTTGAAATTTGCTGACTAGAATGGTTGGTTAACCAATGTGACAGTTGATCGGGGATTGGATAATTGATGCTCTACTGTATTCATAATTTCAAATAAATTTACTTAATGTTGATCAATGTCAATATTGTTATTTTAGATAATGAGCATGACAATAAATAATGTTGCAATTGATTATATAGCTTATATATGTAGATTTCTTATAATAAAAATTTAATAGATTTGAAACCAAATGGATTTCTATGTTCATTTAATTTGAAGATTTATTGTTACATAAAAACTTTATAAAAAATTGGTTGAAAAAAAAGTTTTGTATTTTGAAATAGCACATAGGTAGTGTGTTACAGTGCCTAAAACATTTAAAATATTAAAACCATAACTTAATCAGTAAATAGACAAAAATTAATTGTTATTGTCTATTTTCTGATTAATCTGTTGTTAAAGGTCTGCAGTCTGACAGAAAGTCTTACTGCATGATAACACAAAATTTTTATTTGTCAGCTGTATAAAAGAGATAATTTGCTGTACAAAAAGTAATTTAGACATATAAAAGAGTGTTATTTATGAAAAAACAAGTTATCCAAAAGTTGAAGAACTTCCTACATATGTAATTTCTTACAGTAAAATGTTTATCTTATTTGCTTAATCTTTCACAATAATAAGCATACGTAAGACCTTATTTTTATAGGAACAAATAATTTTAAGATAATTATAATTCAGTTTTAAGATAGCTATTACTTTAATCTTTTGCTTTATTTAAGAATATGATTGAAAATAATTAAAAAAACTGATTATTTTGTCATATTCTTAAAGTTATCCTGGTATATCTCAATAATATATTGCATTTGTTTTAGTTATTTACTATTAAATTTTCTGTTGAATAATTTAAAATACAAATTTAAATAAAATATTAAAATATAATAACATTTTAATATTTTATGTTTCAAAGGAGGAAAATGAAAAAGTCTTACAACAAACCTCTGAAGAGCCTTCCACTTCAAATATCTCTAAACAACAAAAACAGGATGTAATAATACGAATGAAAACATCTTTTAATAAAGGACCTTTATATGTACTTACTAAATGTGTCCAAGAATGCAAGAGAATTAAGGTAAGTTTAAAGAAACTTTTTATTTACTAAAAAGATGAAAACATTGGTAAAAAATTTTTGAAAACTGTCAATTTGTTTCCTATAATAAATATTTATTAGGAAACAAATTGACAAACTTTATAGAAAATTTATAATACTAAATATTGTAGTTTATATATACAGGTGTCCCAAAAGTTTCCATATATACATATATATACAAAGGTGAAATGTAATTTTATTCACAAAACATTAAAATGTCAGCATTAAGATTTGGGACGGTTAAAAATGACATAGGGGATACAACATCAACACCTCGTAGCTATATGTCTAAACATAAAACAGAAATGTAACACCTGATGAGGGGTGCAAGTTACACAAAAATATTTCACCCAAAATGCATAGTGAATAAAGAATAACGAAGATAACACTCAGAAGTTTTTGTCTCTGATAAAATGCAGTCCAGACAAAAAAGTCAGTTAACTTCTTCAGATTTAATCTATGAAGTTTCATCAATTTTTTGGAAGAAATATTTTAAAAAAATTGACCTTTTAAAAGAATATTCCCATAAAGAAGTTATAAAAGAATATTCCCATAAAGAAGTTATCCCATTGGCAAATCACATGGGTGATTTGCCAATGGGCACTTCTAGCAGGACATCCTATGTGGAAACTGGATTCTGTTTAAGTGTTAGACACATGAAGAAAACCCAGAACACTGCATGGTGGCCAGCTCATTGGTCAGGCATGAACCAGTGACCAACTACCAGTGTTCAATGGTTTTATTTATTTGGCCACTGGTGGGCTTGATTTGTGACACTGTATGGAGACTTGGGACAACCTGTATAAATAAAATTATGATGACAAAAAGTTATCTGAATAAATATAATTTGTTTTTGACATATTGTACAAAAGTTAACTATTCTAAGGAAAATCATATAAGTTTTTTATATACTTTTTATAAATTTTGATTGTATTTGATTAATTTGAAAAATGTTCTGTATGGTTTTTGTTCTAATTACCTGATGATGATCATTTTAGATGAATGAAAATGTTATTACAGTAGAACCTCGAAAACTTGGCCTAATGTGGATCGAAGGGTGGCCAAGTTTGTGAAAATGCCGGGTTATCGGGAATGGGGTAAAAAAAATAAGTATGATTGTTTCCTCAGAAAATACTGTACTGTACTTGTATGTATTGTTTACTTGAGAATATAACAGAGAATAAACTGCCCAAATACCCTTAAACAAAGAAAAGTACATCCTTTATGAAGGCATAGAGCCTTTACTACATGAAAATGAAAATTAATGAATACACAGTGTACAGTAATTTACCTGATAAGACAGACCTCAGAAAAATACTTTATGAAACATAAATCTGTCTATAATGAAAATGAACTAGGGGTTTTTTCGCACTGCCAGTGTGTGGCCGAGTTGTCCGGACTGCTGTTATCAAGTGCAGAGTTTTCGGGACTCTACTGTATATACTTTTTTTTATATATAATTTATTGTTATTCTTGTATAATTTTACTTTATAGTCAATTAATTATTCATTAAAGGAATAAATATATAATTATTCATCAACTTTATTTCTCTTTATTGATAAATATAGACTGAGGATTCTTTACAACAATTTTCCTTCTTAGGTGTTTTCTTATTGTTAGAAAATATTTTTGTTAATGATTACAACTTGAACCAATATGATCTTTAATGCTATTTAATGCTTTAATTGTTGTTATATTCATTCTGAAATATTGATCACATCTCATTCAGTGTTTCTTGATTTATTTAAATTAGAATACAGGTAATACATGTTTTATAGTTCACTTCTAACTCATGATCCTTGGTTTTGAGTACAGGCACAAATGGGAAAAAATAAGAACCTAAAACTGTTGGATCTCAATTGAAGAAATTTGGATTTATATATCAAAAGTTATATGAAAATATTCTTAATAATAAAAAAAATGCATCCCTTGTTAAGACTTAAGTTTTAATAAATGAAAATTGTAAACTTAAATGTTATCAGTTTTTTCTTACAGGCAAAAACTAATAACAATTAAGTTTACAGAAATTGTTTCAGTTCTAATAATTATGAAATGCAGATTTTGATCATTGAATAATGAGCATTATTTACTTATTAATAAAGGTATTAGTTTTGTGCATATGATAAACTAAAATAAATTCTGCCATAGTTGATTTATTGAATAGATATATGATACTATTTTATATTGCAAAGGTATATTTATTTAGGTTTAACTGTTTCATTTTTTATCAATGCCTGTAGCAACAAACAAGTGTTAAATTCAAAATTTTAAGATTAAAAAGTATAAAATTCTATAATAATAAAAAATTTGTTTGGGTAGATTGAAATTTACTATCCTAGCAGTCAAACAGCAAATCATACTTTTGTAATTTAATTAAAGTATATTTGTGAAAATATGATCATTGAAAATGAATAAATCCAAATTATTTTATAAGTTTAAAACACACTAATATAATCCATAAAGTCCTTTTGTGATTGTATGTTAGTTAAAATGATTCCACAATTTTTATTTTTTGTTGCTGCCTATTATTCTAATGGAAAAGTATATAGTTGCTGTTAAATTTATAAGCAATATATTTATCCTATAAATTTTGTTTTTTATTTTTTTCTTCAAGAATTAGGAATTAATTATTTTATACACAATCATTTTGACCATAATATAATCCATTTACTATTTCATTGATTCAATTTACTTTTTGCTAGTAGTTATTTTATAAAAGATTAATATAAAGTATCACTATACAATTTCAAATAAATCCAATTAATGATGATTTTGCTAATAATGTTCCTAATTATGAGTATAATGATAAGCAATGTTGCAACTAACTGCAAAACTCATTTATTGTAAATATTATATGATGAAAATGTTAATAGATTTTGATAATATTAAATGAGATCCTGATTATAATGATCAGGATCTGTTGTACTGTACTTTGCAAAGTACAATAAAATTAGATCAAATGTTGTCATACAAAATTTTAAAAGTAAGATTTGCTAATTACCTGTATTAATGCTAAATATTAAGTGCATTGTAATGTTTTAAAATACATTTTATACTAGTATATAAACATTGTTAAAAATTTTAATTATTGAGATGTGTAATAAGTTTGTTCATATTTTTAGATAAGAAATGAAGAATACTTATCTTGATTTAAGAGCTGATTGATTTTCTATACAGATAATAATTACATTTCAAATTACATATATAAATCTACAACAACTATCATATGACATTGGGTTAAATAACAACTATAATAATTATAAATTACTAATAAATTTGACCCTAGAGCAGGCCTGGCCAACCCGTGGCTCTTCATGTTAAATTGTGTGGCCCACTAAGCGATATTATATATATATATATTAAAACTTTTCTTTCCCGTTATGTGTATACCAAAACAATTAAATAAATGAAAATTTGCATGTGTCATTGTTATAATGCACAAGTGCGAGTATGAACTCCTGGTGTAACAATAAAATCTTATTTGTTTTGTATTTGTTTTACTTTTTAAAAGCATGTTTGCCTAAATTATGGTCCACCATAATGTTACGCATGATCAAAGTGGCCCACGAAACAATTTGGGTTGACCAGGTCTGCCCTAGAGGGAGGTGTTAGGCACCATCTTGTATTAAATTTAATAATTATAATATAATTAAATAATTTTAGATTAAACTGGAAGAAAATAATCATACCACAGTTGTTGTAGATTTATTGTAATGTATTGGTTTGTAAAGATGTTTATATTTACATATATAAATCAGTTATTATAAACATTCTTTCAAGGTAACATCCAAAACAAAAAAGTAATCAAAAATCTGAATGAACTTACTATACATCTCATAAATATAGGTAATGTACAACAAAACAAACTATTCATTTCACACTCACAGTCAATTCAATATAAAAGTAGATATTTTCAATTACTTTTAGTGGTCATTATCAGATTATGATTAATTAAACAAGAAATTCAAGTAGTAGTCTCAAAATTTGAATCTGAAATACCCACGATAGTCATAGAATGTGACATACATACATACATATATAATTTGTGTGTGTGTACTATACTTCAAAACTCTTAAAATGTATTGAATGAAATTGATATAGAGTATGCAAAACTGATAATTGAATAAAGTTATAGTATATATCTTGTTTGATCAGATTTTGAGATGATCATTAATTAATTAATTAAAAGCAATTGAAAACATTTATTTTTATATTGAATTGACTGCTGATATGAAATGAGTGGTTTGTTTTATTGATATATCATATTTAAATAATCAATTTAATTTGTGTTTATAATATATTGTCAGGAATTTATGAATTAGTATAAAATTTGGATTTTATTTTATAAATTTTTTTTATTGTTATCAAAAACATATTTATAAATTATAATTTAAATCTTTTCCCAATCTTAGCATTTCAAAATGTGCAAGTGTATTGTTCATCTTGTATTTTGTTATGTTTTATATAATAAATTAAAAATAAATTCCTAAATACATTACAAAATTTCCAACAGTGGCAGAAGTTTAACTATCCTCGCTTTTCACATTACTCATTCAAGACATGGTTTTATTTCTGGAAAAGAAAAGAAAAAATAGCAATAAATATTAATTGCTTTATTTTTAAATCAAATATTAATGATATGCTATTATTGAATAGCTAGGAGGATTCTTATGTACAAAATTATTTTGATGATTAAGTATCTTTCTAGCCAATCAAATAGTAATCTGAAAAAAATTGTAACTTGAATAATGTTTAATATTTCAAAAACTGTTGCAAGTTTAAAAAGAAAATTTATTTTGATATTCAATAAATATAAAATTATTTTAAATAACTTATTAATATTTAAGTTATTTAGTTCTCAAAATAGATATTGAGAAATAATTATACAAGTTTTCTTCCATGTCAGATTTAATTTGAAATTTAATAATATATGTTAGTTATTAATGAATGTACAGTACTTATCAATATTTCTGCTTTTATAAGTAAGTTTAAGATGAGCTTTACAAAATTGTTGAGAAGTAACTGAAATACATGGGTGTGCAAAACTTAAGCAACAATATAATTTTTAAGCAGACAGCCATGAAATTGTAGAAAAGAGCTTGTTGTAATCAGTACAATGAACACCCAATTCATTAGAAAGATGATTAGTATGTAAATATAAAAAAGAAGACATCACAGGTAACATCAGGGAAATCAAAACGCTTGCATTGTATTGCAATGAAAGACTACAATAAAAAGAAAGACAAAAGGGCTATTAAAGACATTCGTTGCAAGTTCAAGTGAGTTTGTACTTGCAGTATGGCTAGAAGAAACTATCTGGACAACTTTACACATGGTAGAATGATTTCCAGGTGATTTCTTGCAGAGTTATAGCCAAAAAAAAATTTTTTTTTAAATTGTTGCTTATATTTTGCACACCAGTGTATTATATATATATATATAGAGCCTATATATAATTTTTCTCTATTTGCATTTAAAAAATACTATTTCATGTAAAGCTAATATGACCTGTAAACTTGGTTACCATTTTTTTTAAGTTCTTTCTATAATTATAATAAATTCATTTTTAATTTAGAATTTTACAAAAGAATTGGTCCAGAGCTGAATTGAACCTGCGACTACAATGCTGCCTGGACCTCTGCATAATCTTGCAGAGGTCTGGGATTATTACTGGCAATACATCTGCATAGTAAGCAAAAGTTTCGGGTTTGAGTTCTGTTCTGGGCCAATTCTTTCTTTCCAGAAATCCTAAATTAAAAATTAAGTTGTTATAATTACTAAAATTAACATGAGATGTTGGCATAACCGTCTACCTCTAGATAAATTATTTCTGCATGGACAATAATTTCATATGTTATTATACTATGTTGTGAAACAATTATTCGTTTTTAAAATTAAAAATTTCCTAAAAATTACAAATTTTATATTTTGAACATTTTTTTCTCAGAAAAAAGATATCAAAAACTGTTTTTTAAAAATCTATAACTATTTGCATTATTTGGCCATAGCAAATAATTTGTTATATTTTTTTCCTCTTTATTATATCAAATATTAGTTTTATTTTTTAATAGAAATGGAGATAATTATTATTTCATATATATTTTCCTTATTTAGTGTGTTATGTTGAACTGTTTCTCTTCTTTTATATAGACTTTGAAGCTGTTTTCTTACAGCTTTGGATAATTTTTCTGCTTCTTTCCTATATATAGTATATTGTCTTGGACTGTTTAAGCCAATTTGTCTACATATTTATATGATTCTTGAGAATCTTATTTTTATCTTCTAACTACCCAATTAAAGATCTTTTATATTTTGTATTGTTCCATGTCTTGTTTTAATCATCCTTGTAATCAACTTTCTATCTTACTTAGTATTTATATACTTTCAACATTATTGGTTTTTGTTTTGCTGTGTAAGTTAATACTAGACATACTATACTTTTGTATTTTAGATTTAGTCTCAGGTATTTATTATTATTAGACTGTATTTCATTCAGATATTCTTCTAACTACCCAATTAAAGATCTTTTATATTTTGTATTGTTCCATGTCTTGTTTTAATCATCCTTGTAATCAACTTTCTATCTTACTTAGTATTTATATACTTTCAACATTATTGGTTTTTGTTTTGCTGTGTAAGTTAATACTAGACATACTATACTTTTGTATTTTAGATTTAGTCTCAGGTATTTATTATTATTAGACTGTATTTCATTCAGATATCCTGCTATTCTGAATGCTTTAATAGTTTGTATTATTAGATATTAAATTAATAGCATTCAATGAAAATAGTAGTAATTAAAAAATATAATAGAGTGTTTCTTATTATATGAAGGTTTTATTTTTATTCTGCAATTTTTGTAGGGTATATGTATGCTAGTATGAGTTATCTGCCAAAATTATAGTATATTTAAAAGTGAAATATTTTTGCAAAATTTCAACCATTCTCTGCATTGAACCAACTTATAAACAAACTAGATTATATATACATTTTACAAAATGGAGTATTGAAAAATTCACTAAAAATATAATTTATATAGCATTTGAAGATATTTAAACTAAAACAGATAAGATCAACAAGAATACTATGTGTATAAACATTTTTATTTTAAAAGCAGGATTTTTGGATTATTTGCTTCATTATGGTACCAAATTTTGTAACATTTTCTGAAGAAAAGATATCTAAATTTTTTCCTCTTCCTATTAGTTTTATTGCCTATCTTCCCTTATACCATTGTATTAAAAAACTCATTTTCTGACTTTTTAAGACCTAGTAGCTCTAGTTCTCTCTTATTAGTGAAAATTTAATTTTCTGTTGACAAATGAGAATTTAATGAAGATTTTATTTACTGCTATGTAAATTGAAAGTTAACCATATTATTCAGTAATCAATGTTACATGCATACTCTATAAGAAACCTAGTTGACTTTCTTATCCTCATATCTGGTTTGTGTTACATAAATATTTCTTTTTGAGACTAAATCTTGCAGACATTTAAATTGAAATAACCAAGTTACTTTTAGTTTCTATTGAATGTGGAAACAAAGTTGAGATAACAAGAAAGACTTAATCTAAAGGACCTGGAAACTCAAAACCTTTCTATTTAACATATTAGAAATAATAATTTTAAGCAGAGGTTACCAACTTTTTTCATGTATCAATTCCATTAAGAAAAGTTTTTTCCATCCATTATATATATGTATAAATACATTAATTTTTAATAAATATTTTATAGTTGAAACGTATAGTTGAAAATGATAATGAAAATATTTTCAGGAATTTTTAAATGATTATATTTGCTAAATAATTAAACAATATTAAAATATATATGCATATACAATATGTATCTAATTCACTCATTTGAACACTCAAACTTTTATCAACCCATAAGGAGTTAAGACTATTTTGGAAAGTCTTGGTTTAAAGTGTTTTTGAATTAGACCTTTTGGATATAATTTAGAAATACTATATGTACAGTCGACCCCCTCTATAACACGGGTTCATATAGTTTGGATTCCTATATGACGGTATTTGTTGCAAAAAATTGCAACAGTATTCGTACAAACACGCTAAAAAACTCCTATAATTCGGTAAAACGTCATCGCCAACTTGTATTGTGACAGGATTGGTTGAATCTAGACCAATAGCAGATATTGTACAAACTGTTGAGTTTAAACGAGCAGTGGACCTACTAAAAGCCATTTATTATTTAACATCCATAAAAATTATATTTATATTAATGATGGCTCCAAAGTTTAGCAAATTTTTTGCAGAAAAAATAATTTATCGAGAAGCACACGAGCACCATTTGATGACAAGCTCCACGACGAAAACAAGTTTAAGCAATGGCGTTGTCGAACTGTGCACACTCGGTAAGTAATCCTACAATTTTTTGTTTATAGCATAGTTTATATGGATTATTCCTAAAAAATTATACATATTTTTAAAATGTTGAGTCGAATTAATCTAGAATCGATTAATTTTATGGAAGAAAACCTTTCAAACAGCCGTAGTCCGTAAACTGCACANAAATACATGGGTGTGCAAAACTTAAGCAACAATATAATTTTTAAGCAGACAGCCATGAAATTGTAGAAAAGAGCTTGTTGTAATCAGTACAATGAACTGATTCATTAGAAAGAATGAACCCAATTCATTAGAAAGATATAGCATAGTTTATATGGATTATTCCTAAAAAATTATACATATTTTTAAAATGTTGAGTCGAATTAATCTAGAATCGATTAATTTTATGGAAGAAAACCTTTCAAACAGCCGTAGTCCGTAAACTGCATATGTGCCGGGCTGTGATTGGCTCATGTATTTAAGGACTCATAGAACATCAATTTTATAAAGAACAGAACGTATCTACCGTGTTATAGGGGGTCGACTGTACTTATATAAAAGAAGCCTTCAAAGGTTTCAATTATTATATATTTTGAACTGGATTATAGCATAAAATTAAATGTGATTAGGTCCTTAATTTTATACTAATTTGCATTGTCAGTTTCATATAATAAATTTATATGTGCAGTCTTGTTTACATCTTACTGTTCCTTTTTTGTTTATTTGTACTTTCACTAATATAGGCTTTTTCTAAATTTATCACATATGAACAGTACTGGGACTCAGCAGTGACATCTGATCCAATCCACAAAAAAGATGCTCTTCACTTTAGTTTTCTGTAGTTAGCTGAAATTGGCCAAACAGTAGGCAAAAACATTCCTAATAATTCCTTATTTTTGGCTTCCTTAATTAGCAGCTTGAGAATGGCTTGAACATTATTTTTATTAAAATATAGTGCCAAGTTTCATTTAGTTCTCAGATGAATATGAAGTTACAGAACTATAGATTTTGTTATTGAATATAATATGTTGTATATTGATTACACAGGTCTGCAAAAAAAAAACTTTTTTCAGCTGCATGGAATATTTTTGCTGAATTATATGTTTTAAAGATCACAGATTCTAAAAATAACTTCTGTTACATCCCATCATGATACATTAATTTTTAATAAATATTTTATAGTTGAAACGTATAGTTGAAAATGATAATGAAAATATTTTCAGGAATTTTTAAATGATTATATTTGCTAAATAATTAAACAATATTAAAATATATATGCATATACAATATGTATCTAATTCACTCATTTGAACACTCAAACTTTTATCAACCCATAAGGAGTTAAGACTATTTTGGAAAGTCTTGGTTTAAAGTGTTTTTGAATTAGACCTTTTGGATATAATTTAGAAATACTATATGTACAGTCGACCCCCTCTATAACACGGGTTCATATAGTTTGGATTCCTATATGACGGTATTTGTTGCAAAAAATTGCAACAGTATTCGTACAAACACGCTAAAAAACTCCTATAATTCGGTAAAACGTCATCGCCAACTTGTATTGTGACAGGATTGGTTGAATCTAGACCAATAGCAGATATNTTACAAAAAAAATGATAAAATGTAAATTGAATTTTATTATAACGAGTTTGCTTGAATTTTGTTTCTTCTGAGATTGCAGCAATGCGCGACGGGTAAGCTAGTATTTATATAAATAAATGGGTATTTTTCTGTTCTAATTAAATAGTAGTGTGCACTTCTGATCCACCATCTCTCAATTCTCCTCCATCTTTCCCAAATCCAATCGCCTGCACACATGACTGCTCGCACAAATTCCAAAGTTGCAGCCATTAAGGTTTCTGTGTCTATCCTAGAAGACAGTGGTGTCAGTCCTGTCAAGGCATCAGAGAGGTGCCAACCCTCTGGTCACATCTACCTCTTATAACTTCTATTTCTTATTACTTATTCCTTTTTAATTTTAAGTTAGTTTTTAAGATTGGTTTTATTTTTCGGTTGATTTATAATTGTTGCAGTCGGCATATATGACTTGTGTCTGCCATTGTATTGTTGCAAGCCATATCTTATATGTTAATACACATTTTTGTGATGTTGGAATCCAAATTCTAAGAACCTGTAATTATATGCGAAACAAAAAATGTGTTGCATCACTATACTGTTGTAGAATCTTTGTGACATATTTTCTGTGTCGATTCACCGTTATCTCACGTAACTTAACAATATCTATGAATATTCACTAGGAACTCAAAATATCTACAGTGAACATTCTTTTCATTAACGATAAGGAGTTAATAATAAATAAGGAAGTTTTTAACTGTTTTACCAATTTGCATTTTCCTAATGTATCACTTATAACCCAAACAATAAAACCCAACCCACTAATAGCAACCATAGCATAAACCATACCCAAAGAGCCAAAAGGCTCCCTCTTAGTATGAAGCTAAATGCTTCTAAATAAATTGTTACCGGTATAAATTTGAAATATTAGCATTAACATGAATTTATTCCAATACTTTTTATTGATTGAATTAAAATTGTATTGGAAAAGTTTTTAAAACATAGTTTTTAATTTTATTTTATTCATTGAAAATGAATTCTAAATTGATCTTGAAGTTACTATTCTTCACATCAAGGAAAGAAAATATTGCATATCTAATTAACAAATGAAGTAGTATTAATTTTTATAAAATACCATTTTGTACTGAAAATAGAAAATGATAGAAAATTTCAGCCATAGATAGCAACAGTTTTCTATTAATGATTTCAAAGATAACATTCTGCCAAAAAGTTTTAAATCATTATAGCATACATCAAAAAAAGACTAATGTATATATGATGGTATGGCAAAACCATAAAATCATCAAATTACTCATTAAGTCCTTTTTTCTGTATTTTAGACAGCTTTTCATTTTTCACAATTATGAATTAACTTAATATCTTGCCATACTATTCAATCAATTTTGATTTTTTCTTCAAAGTTAATAAATAAATTTTCAAGTTTATTGAATTTATTCTGATTTTTATACTAGTAAAAATGAGTGGAATAGAGTATATACTAACAGTTTATATTTGGTAAATTAAAACTAAAAATTTCAAAAGTAAACATATTATTGGCAAGTTTTCAAACAAATTTTATAAAATTGATATAAAGTTTATTTTTCTTCTTTTTATAACATTTATGATACTTCTGAAAATTTAAAATAAAAATGTTTAAACCTAACAAATGAAAAATAAACAGAAAAAATTCCTTNTATTATTGGCAAGTTTTCAAACAAATTTTATAAAATTGATATAAAGTTTATTTTTCTTCTTTTTATAACATTTATGATACTTCTGAAAATTTAAAATAAAAATGTTTAAACCTAACAAATGAAAAATAAACAGAAAAAATTCCTTTTATGAAGTACAATATAAAATACAAAAAATTAATAATGTTCTACTACTTTTGAACACATGTTCAATATACAGTAAGACACCGCTTAATGTGAGGGATGCATTCCTAGACAACAAAGTGCTAAGCAAAACAGCATTAAACAAGGTCATTTTAACATATAAAGAGTAAATAGGGATAGGGAAACACAGGACAGAAAATAAACAAATTTTACTTTAAGTTAATTTTGTATTAATTTGTATAATAATATATGTTACATAACACAAACATATGCACACAGAAATGTAAAGTTCATTTTTTGTGACGAAAGTCCTGACTTTTCTGAAATTCTTGTTCTGTTGCAATTAAGTCATGACGTTTCATTTGTCACTTTTTTCTTTCCTTAAGCAAATGTTGGTAGCAGAAGATTGCATCAAAAATGCCTCGTTTTGCTTTTACACTCCTTTTAAAATCTGGATCATTCACTACAATTTAATCAACGATTTTGGTTATATTACCAAACTTTTACTAAGGAAATCTGTAGAGAAGTATTTTGGGTTCTTTGTTTTCAGAATCTCTATTTTCCAATTCTACATGAATTCCATGTTCTGCCAGTTCTTGAAGGTCATCATAGGTAAGGCTCTCACCAGAAACCTGCTGTAACTCCTCAATATCCTGCTCGTCTATACCTCCTAGTCCCACTATATCAATTAGGTTGAGTTTGGTCAACCTAACGATACAGCAATAGGCTCTTCTTGTTGAGAATTCTTGGATACCTTCAGCCATAACTTTTTCCATACTTCGTTTGTGCATTTATCAGTTAATTCTTGCCAAGCCAAGTCGATATTTTCTATGGCATCCACGATGTTATACAGTCGACTCCCCTATAACACGGAGATACGTTCTGTTCTCTATGAATCAATTTTGTACAAGTTCTTGCCAATCACAGCCCGACACGTGTGAAGTTTACGGACTACTGCTGTTTGAAAGGTTTTCTTCCATAAAATTAATCAATTCTAGACTAATTTGACTCAACATTCCCAAAATATGTATAATTTTTTTGGGAATAATCCGTATAAACTATGCTATAAACAAAAAATTGTAGGATTACTTACCGAGTGTGCATTGTTCGACATCGCCATTGCTCAAGCTTGTTTTCTTCGCAGAGCAGCGCACCAAACAACGGGCGATTTCTGATAAGTTATTTTTCTGCGAAAACTTCGTTGAACTTTGGAGACATCATTAATATAAATAATTTTTACGGCCATTGAATAAGAAATGTTTCTTTCACAAGAAATGTATAAAATTACAGTACTGTATTAGACTTACGGTACCTAATTTACATACTGTACAGACGATAGTAAACTCAATTTACCCGCCTAAATTCTCCGTAGCGTGGCGCTGGACGGCGGAAAGTAGTTCGGCTGCCCAATGATGTTTTATCGAATTATAGGAGTTTTTTTACCAGGTTTGTATGGATATGTCGCAATTTTTTCGCCGTCTTATAGGAATCATAATTATAGGAACCCGTATTATAGGGGGGTCTACTGTATTTTTTCCAAAATTGCACCAAACAAACATACATTTAAAGAAAGTACACCTTTTTGCCATGTTTTGCTGATTGGTTTGTGTTCGCAAATAATCATATTATATTCAAATCTATGAAATGCTGTGATAATTTAAATTGGCGTAAATTTTAAGGTTTTTTTAAGGCTTCCAGCAGACCACATTATATACAGCATTAAGCGGGGTCTTACTGTACAATGCAGTGCTGTTTCAGGCTACAGGAAATCCTCATTAGTTCAAAATTCAAAGGACAAAATAATCATGACTTTGAATTATCGGAGATTTATATTCCTGTGCAATATGCCAAATGCCATGTAACAGATATAATTTATTAAACAAATGGAATATGGATACATATACAGAATGCTATTTTCATGAATTAATAGTAATAATATAAACAAACTGTAGGTAAACAGCATGTGTTTGGTGAGAACCTCACAGGTTGCCAGATAGGTTTTATAAAATGTAAAGCAAACTCGCAGAAACCAGTAGTGCTGATGTCGAGTGCTGTTTTAGTGCATTAAGTTGAAATAATTTTAACAGTGAATATATCTGTGTTTTAAGAGTATGTATAATAGTTTGTGCCACTATGCTAAATGTCTGTAAAATAAAGCAGACTGATGATGGGCGTATGCCCAAAATGCATATAGACATCTAAGATATTGCAGAATAAAGACTGATGTAAAAAAAGCATAGTGACTACCTGTGCACATAGTTGTGTGGTAAAGACTAACAAATAAAAGAAGGCATGGTTTCAGAAAAAGGCAATAAAAATTATGGATTAAAAACAAAGAATAATAATAATATTAACAAGCAATTATTTATTGTGACATCATCACAATGCCAGGCTGCAATTTGTAATCATATTTTTAATTTATTTAATCTCATACTTTTCCTTTAACAATAGAATTGTGCTGGTCATCTAACTAACACCTTTCAGGGAAAATTTTTGAATTGAAATAACCTGACTTCCAGTTTGCATTGGAAGTTCTTATATAGTGACGGCCGGATGGCTGAGCGGTCAAGGTGGCAGCCTACTGCTCTCGGGGACCTGGGATCAAATCCGGACAGTTCAAGGAATCCCCAGGAATTTTTCGGGGGTGGTCTATTTGGATATGTTGGACCCCGTCCCTCACTACCCGGTTGCCCCATTGTGGGCCTGGCCAAACCCATAATGGGCCTGCTATAAGATGCCCTCTTAGTGCCGACTAGATGGAAAGAGTAGGAAAAAAAGTTCTTATATAGTTAATTTGGATCTCCTGTCACTAAGGTTTCTATATCTGATTTCACCTTTCATCTATCTAACTCCATTCTCAAAATTAAGGAAAGACAAACAGACAGACAGACAATAATGAGAGTTTATAGTTCTACAATTTATTTAATTTGTAGCCCAATAATAACAAAATGATTTCCATATTTTCTAACATCTTTGATTCTTACATAATTGATAGATATGCTATTTCCACGAGGTTGTGAGATTAATGATGATGAATTTCAAATAACTCAACATAGTCGTGTATATTGATAAGTTAAAGGATTATAGGAATAAGAATCAATACAAATTTCAAACAGTTAATTTATTGGGAAAAAAATATATTTTACAAAATTAGTATGGATGTATGTGATATATCATATTTTCATAAATTGTAATTTCTGGCTGTATGTCAAATAGAAATTAGTGAAACATTTGTATAAAGATATGGCCATGCTATAGAAATTAAATATGTGAACAGAATGTTATAATTTAGTCAAACTTTGTTGCGGTCGCAATCTACTTCTTGTTAAGTCATAACAATCGCAAGCTATTTCATGTGTATATATTAGTTGCGGACCATTTTCTGTAAAGCGGTAAAAGGGCTGGAGCAGTAGCGTAGGAAGATTGGAAGACCGGAGATACTTCTGAACTAGCTGTCTTACCTCCTGGCCGCATGTAGCTATGCTCCACGTTTCGTTCAACTGCTTATATCCCAAGTAAAATTTAAATTGGAGTTAGCCATTGTTATCTCTGAATAAATGTTTTTTTATAATATTGATACAGCGTGTCAATCAATTAATTATTATATCGGCTAGTTGGGGACAACCCAACAACTTGCTTTTACAATTTTACACATTATGCATAACAGCAGATACACAGCTGCCAATACCTGCTTATATAGTTTAGAAACAGGTATAAACATCTACTGAAACCCTATGTATAGCAAATAAAGACCCACAATNCCGCATGTAGCTATGCTCCACGTTTCGTTCAACTGCTTATATCCCAAGTAAAATTTAAATTGGAGTTAGCCATTGTTATCTCTGAATAAATGTTTTTTTATAATATTGATACATCGTGTCAATCAATTAATTATTATATCGGCTAGTTGGGGACAACCCAACATTGGTGACCCGAACAAGGACTCTAACACACACAAAGAGTGAGGGACATTGACCACCCAACTGCAATCCGCAAGCATTGACAAATGTCACATGTAGATTTCTCAGAAGTGGACAACTATATTCTCAATTGGACATATAAAAAGCAAGGAAACAGATTTTTCCAACAAATTACAAAATTAGTGAATTCGTCGACTACGTGCGTCACTAACCCACACACTCGAAATCCGAAAGTTGTGGATCGTCACAGCGAGAGTCTAACAATTATTTTTGGACATTAAGTAGTAAATACGAGTATTTTGTTTTCTCAACCGACCCCCGAAGTAGAGATGCAATCATCGCAAACAGAGACAGTCGCCAAGGTTTCTGTGAAACCATCGCCTTTTTTGGAGAGCGAACCCTGAGATTTGGATCAGGCAGATGGAATCGCAATTCTCGTTAGCGGGAGTCACAGTAGAAGTGACAAAAATTCCATCACGTGGTTTCGGCACTCCAGCCCGAGGAGCTAGCAGTTATGGCAGATATCATCCTAAATCCCCCGGTAGATAAACCGTACGAGGCTCTTAAAGCCCATCTGTGCCGGCAATATGCCGACAGTGAAGTGCAGAGGCTAAAGGACTTAATATCAGGAATGCAGCTAGGGGATAAGAAACCATCCAGACTACTCTTATAAATGCGCAGCAAGGCGTCAGCTCACATAGGCGACAACCTACTAAAGTCACTGTTTTTGCAACGATTGTCGTCTAAAGTTCAACAGATCTTAGCCATCTCCAACGACAGTCTCGACAAGCTGGCAGAGATGGCGGACGGGATACTAGCTGCAGCCGACAATGCCGTTTCGATACAAGCAGTCACCCAGGGAGACCAGGGAATACAAACATTATTGTTAGACATCTGCTCCCGCTTTGAATGCCTGGAAAGTCGAGATAGATCCCGAGGCAGAGATCGATTCATGAGACATTCAAAGAGCCGAAGTGGGGCTCAGCTGGAAGGCCAATGCTGGTACCACCAGCATTTCAAAGAGAAAGCACAGAAGTGCGTCAAACCCTGTAGTTTCCAACAGGGAAACTAGAAAGGCCGTCACTCTACGGGGCGAGTGGCTGCACTCTGGAAATTCACCGCCTATACCTTTACAACCAGTCGACGTGCAAACGTTTTCTAGTGGACATGGGTGGATGTGTCTGTTGTCCCTGTGCCGCATAACCAGGCAAATCGATCACCCAAGAAACTGCAACTCTTCGCAGCTAATGGGACTACAATAAATACATATGACCAAAAGTTGTTTAAATTAGATCTAGGTCTCCGAAGAGCTTTTCACTGGCCTTTCATTCTTGCAGCAGTCTCTCAACCTATTATCGGAGCTGATTTTTTGCGCCATTTCGGACTACTGGTAGACATCCGCCGCAGCCGTCTTTAGATGCGCTGAGACAGATGAACTCTAAAGGCAAGATTACGGCCAGACCCCTAACCACTATTAGATCTGTGGGGAAGATATGCCATTTCATCAACTCTTGGCAGAGTTTCCCAAGCTGACAGAGGTTTCCATGGCACCCCACCTTGTCCGACACAACGTACAGCATCATATCGAAACCATGGGACCCCCAGTTTTTTCCAGACCTCGACGTTTACCACCTGATAAGTTAAAAGCAGCAAAACAGGAGTTTGAATTTCTAGTTGCACAAGGCATCTGCCGTCCCTCGAAGAATAGTTAGGCGAGTCCACTCCATATGGTGCTGAAAAGCAATGTGGACTGTGCCCTTGTGGCAATTTTCGTAGGCTAAACACAGCCACCATCCCAGACCAATACCCTGTGCTACACATTCAGGACTGCGTCCAAATGTTGGAAGGAAAGCAGATATACTCCACCTTAGACCTAGCAAAGGCGTACCACCTGATCCCAGCACAAGTCAACAGTGGTTTTGGTGCCCAGTGGTTTTGAGCTGATTTCATATGAATTTAATGTCCTGAATTCAAATATGGCATTAGTTTTTGCCTAGGAGCTCTAATTTTTAAGATATAGCATTTTAGCAAAATATATGTTTCAATATCTTAAGTTGAATCCATGGATCAAGTAAAAAAACTAAACACGGAATTTTTATTATTATATTATGCAAATATTATTCTATACAAAGATAGAGAAAAAAGTCATCAATAAAACTAAACAGTTACACATTGAGGAAGCTTCTTTTCCGTGACTTTCGTGAATGTATTTTGGAGCAATCCGTTTTTAAACTCTGCCATCATATATGCATATCCCATCTTCCTTGGTAGCAGTCCTCCATAGTTTTAATATCCTGGTGAAATCTTTCACCTTGTTCTTCACTGGTGTCTCCTAAATTTTCAGGAAAACAGTCTAAGTGACTGTGTAAATAGTGTACCTTAATACTCATATTACACCCAAGGGATTTGAAACTGTTAAGCATCTCGTTTACCAGTTCAACATAATTTTCAGCTTTGCGTTTGCCTAGAAAATTTCTGACAACTGCAACAAATGAAGTCCAGGCTTTTCGCTCAGCTTCATTCATCGAATTTACGAAGGCAAGATCGTTAATGAGTTGTCTTATTTGTGGGCCGTCAAATATTCCTGCTTTAATTTTTTCTATACTTAACTGAGGCATTTTCCCCTATATATGCAAAGCACGATCCCTTCTTATCAAGAGCCTTTACAAACTGCTTCATTAGGCCTAGCTTGATGTGCAGTGGAGGAAAGATGATTTTCTCTCGTTCAACTAAGGGGTCGTTAATGACATTTTTTTTCCAACGTCCATGTTTTCTCTCTTAGGCCACTCTTTTCTAACCCAGTGGTGTGTTTTGTCTCTGCTATCCCAGAGGCACAAGAAGCAAGGATATTTGGTGTAGCCAATTTGTTGTCCAAGGAGAAAGTTTACCATTTTTAAGTCTACGCAAATTACCCATTGATGTTCACGATACTTTATATTCTCCAAGACCAGAGCTATGGTGTTATATTCTTCTTTCATTTTCGTTGAGTGAGCAATTGGTATTGAACCGTATTTGTTCCCATTGTGTAGAAGGACACATTTCAAACTTCGTTTTGAGCTGTCAATAAATAGGCGTCAATCATCTGAAAAATATTCAAGAAGGCCCATTTTTTCCAAGAGTCCTCTAATTTCGTGACAAAACACAAAATTGTCTTCTTGAGAGAAGAAGGGTAGCAGATCCTTTTCTCTTGTACTGTAAAAGGTAATTTTGGTTCCTTGCTCCAGTAAATTTTTCTCCTTCAACCTGGAAGCCAATAATTCAGAAGCTTCTTTTGGCAGGTTGAGATCTCTGGTGAGGTCATTTAACTCATCCTGGTTGAAACATTGAAGAATTGATGATATT
Organism: Centruroides sculpturatus; assembly: GCF_000671375.1. NCBI lineage: Eukaryota > Metazoa > Arthropoda > Arachnida > Scorpiones > Buthidae > Centruroides > Centruroides sculpturatus. Next base: position 649,477 of record NW_019384441.1, read on the forward strand.
CTCTCTTAATCGCAGTCACCTTCATTAGGATCAGAGGGATACTCGTCCTCACAGAGCTCTGGTAGCTGGTGAAATGATGGAACTGGCACTTGATGATGCGAGTGAGGGACCGAGAGTCTTGCAGAGACTAAATCAGGATAAGTCCACTTGCTACGATTGTTACGATTCCATTAATATTTATTAGGCAGAAATAACAGTCATCGAAGTGATTTTTGGGTTCTCTCCAAACCATCGGTACCCCAAATTTCAGACTTTTTCTTTTCCCAGTACTCCACTGTCGTAAACGTTCTGTACAAGTTTTACAGACCTGATACTAAAAAAGTAGAGCTGATAGATAAAAACTGATTTCATATTTGGATTCAGCGACCCAAATATAGCTAAAATCAGTTCTAAAATTCTAGGCACCAAAAAAAAATTTTTTTTTGTTGACCTGTGCAGTTAAAGCAGAGGATATTCCAAAGACTGCAGTTACTACGCCATTCGGATTGTTTGAATATCTTTTTTATGCCTTTTGGTCTCTCCAACGCAGCTGCTACCTTCCAGTGTTTCATGAATCAGGTCCTGCAAGGATTGGAGTTTTGTGTCACATATTTTGATGATGTGCTCATTGCCTCAGCAGATGTAACAGAACACTTACAACATCTTCGTATGGTATTCGAACGTTTTACCCAATATGGTGTGAAGTTGAATGCTTCAAAATGCATCTTAGGCAAATCAACTATCCCCTTCTTGGGCCATCTAATATCCCCAGCAGGCATTACGCCCTTACCAAGCAAAGTATCGGCCATAAAGGAATAACCTAAACCCATGACCATCAGAGAACTCCGTCAATTTTTAGCAATGATAAATTTCTAAAGGAGGTTTATCCCACAAGCAGCCCACACACAGGCACCCTTATCTTAAAGGGACAACTAAGCGGGATAAGATAAAAATCGAGCTTTTTTATCTTAGACAGAGGTTTTTGAGAAGTGCAAGTCTGACTTAGCAGAAGCCGCCACACTGGCTCATCTGTCGCCAAAAGCACCACTGGCAATCGTCGTCGACGCATCTGACATCGCAATGGGAGCTGCACTGCAGCAACAAGTGTCTAACCACTGGCAGCCGCTAGCCTTTTTAGTAGGAAGTTCTCGCCAGCACAGCAAAAATACAGTGCTTGTGATCGAGAGCTGTTGGCTGCATACATTGCTATCAGGTACTTTCGACATGTGGTCGAAGGTCGGCCGTTCCTATTATTCACGGACCATAAGCCACTAACGTATGCCTTCCAACAAAAAACCGACAAATGTTCTCCTAGGCAGCTGCGACACTTGGATTTTATCAGTCAATTAACGACGGACATTCGTTTTGTTAAAGGAGAAGACAACGAAGTAGCAGATGCCCTCTCATGCATCAACATATCCACCATAGAGACACTGTCGTTTGTCAATTTTCAGGAGATGGCCATGGCGCAACAAGGAGACAGCAAACTAAAAGATTTTTTAGCAGGTAATACACCTAGCTCACTCAAGTTACAGTCACTGCCAGTGGGAGAGCCAGCCATCAACCTGTATTGTGACACCTCCACCAGCCGAATACGACCTTTTGTGCCTAAGGGCTTTCGTCAGCAGGTCTTTAACAATCTGCATGGATTGTCTCACCCTGGTGTGTCAGAGCTTCAGTTAAACTTGTTCAGGAACGATACATTTTGGCCGTCAATGAGAGCCAACATGTCAGCATGGGCCTGTGCATGCATTCCTTGCCAACGAACAAAAGTCTCTCACCACACTAGAAGCCATATAGGCACCTTCGTTCCCCCAAAAGCTAGATTCGAGCATGTACACATCAACTTGGTAGGCTCCTTGCCGCCATCGGAGGGATACTGGTATTGCCTTACCTGCGTGGATCGTTTTTCCAGTGGCCAGAGGCATTTCCGTTAGTCGAAAGCACTGCACAAGTAGTAGCGGAGACATTTTATTCCGGATGGGTAGCCCGTTTCGTCCTACCACTACGCCTAACAACCAATCAGGGAGTTCAGTTCGAATCTTCGCTGTTCTCAGCCCTTACTTCTTGGTTGGGGATGGAGAGAATCCACACGACTCCCTATCATCCAGCAGCAAACGGCCAAGTGGAACCATCGCCAACTCAAGGCAGCTATCATGGCACATACCGCAAGCTGATGGACCGTGGCACTCCCTACAGTGCTCTTGGGTTTTAGAGCCACCTGGAAAGACAACATGCAGGCAACAACAGCGGAGATGCTCTATGGAGCCCCCATAAGCATACCAGGTGAGTTTCTCTCCGCGGTGAGAGACCATCCCGACCCAGCTACCTTTGTCGGCAGGCTGAGAGATACAAAAACGCAGATCTGTGGCACATCGTCCCAAAAACGCAGCAGTGTTTGTGCACAGAGACCTTCCCTCCTGTTCACACCTCTTCCTGAGGACCAATGCTGTCCGAAAAGGACTACAACCACCGTACGAAGGGCCATACCGCGTATTAAAATGGGGAACCAAAACCTTTAAACTATTGGTGGGAAATCGGCATATCAACGTCAATATTGACAGACTTAAACCAGCATACATATGTGCAGATTACGCAGAGACCCTCCCATTCACAACAGAGACAACAACAGAAGCATCAACAACAGCAACCCCAGCAGAAAGAGCAGCAGTCTCACCACCACAACAAGATACCGTCACACGTGCAGGTCAGTGGGTAAGATTCAACCCCAAATACTTATAAACATTGGTAATATCTCGCTGTCGCTGGCGGGGGACTACTGTTGCGGTCACAATCTACTACTTGTTAAGCCATAACAGTCGCAAACTATTTCATGTGTATAAATTAGTCGTGGACCACTCTCTGTAAAGCGGTAAAAGGGCCGGAGCAGTAGCATAGGAAGATCGGAGATACTTCTGGACTAGCTGTCTTACCTCCTGGCCGCATGTAGCTATGCTCCACGTTTCGTTCAACTGCTTATATCCCAAGTAAAATTTAAATTGGAGTTAGCCATTGTTATCTCTGAATAAATGTTTTTATATAATATTGATACATCGTGTCAATCAATTAATTATTATTTGGTCAGTCCATAAGTTCATGCGTATTCTATGACCTTGAGAAAAATCTTGTTTTGCTGTTAAAAATGCCAGTCTAATGTGATACTTTTTACACTGAAGTGTTAAATTGGATCTCATTCATATAATAGTGCTCAGAATTGGGAACATTTCAGTTGTTTATTTTCGTTAAAATGGAAGTAACAGACGAATATGAGAGACATGTTTTATACTTTTTAGTTTTAAGTGGTGAGAATGCTACAAATGCAGCCAAAAAATTAAATACTGTTCATAATCAAACTGCAATAAGTGTAAGGACTGCGCAGAAGTGGTTTGAAAGATTTAGAAATAATGATTTTAATGTGGAGGATAAGGCTCGTACTGGAAGATCCGTTGACTTTGATGATGATTCTCTCTCTGCACTAGTTGAAGCAGAACCATCTTTAACAGTTGATGAAATTGCGGAACGTTTAAATTCATCCCATGGAACTGTTCATAGAC
>NW_019384441.1:660295-686069 GCF_000671375.1 Centruroides sculpturatus
AAAAAAAAAAAAAAAAAAAAAAACTATCTTAGAAAAATTTATACACCAACAATTTTTATTTACTGAGATTATTTTTGGATTTATTATTTACTATTTTAAGGGCAAATAATAAATTCAAAAATAATGTTAGTAAACAAAAATTTGTTTTAAATTTCTTTTCAAATGGTAATAATTTTCAAATCAAATCCAGGAGAGAATTTATTGTAATGACGATTAAAAAATGAGTTATGTATGATTTGTGGTAATAATTAGAGTGAATTACAGTAGATCTGCAAAAGAGATTAAATGACATTATGTAATGATAATCTTTGTTTCTGATCATTAACTAAATTCATTTAGAAGTGTAATAAAATTATTTGAAAATCACATAATGTTTGTTTCAGAATAATTTGACTGGAGACAAATGCTTTTGCATTGTGACTGATGTAAGATGATGAAACAGCTTTTAAAATATGAAATTTAATTTAAAAATTTAAATTATCCAAGATCCAAAATACTATTTTAAAACTTCAGTTTTAAAATAGTATTATTTTCAATCTGATTATTTGTTGAAATATTTTTTTGATAAAAATGAAGATAATTTTATCAATTTAAATTATATTCTTTTTTTTCATTAAACATTAAATTCACTATCGTTCTTGCATAATATATTATATATTATTTGTATTAGTAATTGATAATCTTATTTTATAGATTATTTTTTCAACGCGCAAACCAAGACGAATAAACCGAGTGATTTTAAGGTAATTTATACTATAGATAAGCCATCAATAAACGGACATATCTTTATAAATAGTAAATCTAACTCAGCGGTGACGTAATATGCATTGCATGCGTATTATCCTTTAAGCAGTCATGCGCAATCTACCTCTGGTGCCACGGACGGACATTGGCCCAGTTTTGTGTCAACAGGTCGTAGACCTCGAGAGTGTTTCGCCGTTCCACCGGATTGCGTGAACGTTAATTTCCGAATTTTTAATCTTTTTTTTTTTTCTTAAATATTTCTCTAGTACTCGAACGAGTTTTTTCCCCTTTAATAATCGCACCTCACTGTTTGTAACTTCACGTTTTTAAATCTTTACCAAACGACAGGAATAAGAAGTGTCTATCCTATTAACTGCACATTTCTGAAAACAGTGAACTATTTTAACCTTTTGCTTACAGAAGTCGAAGTCGATTTTAGGAAAACGAATGGAAATCTTATAAACAAACTTTAAATAATAGTTTTTAAAAAATGTCTTTGAAGTTTCTCTAATGTTTGGTGGATAGTTCGGAGCGGGTGAAATTCTTGTTCTCCAATTAAGTGACCATCATTGTTGATTAACAATGCTACTTGTGGTAGGAAAGGTCGATGACTCGCTCTACCCCAAACACAAGAGATTTCTCTAGAGGCAACAAAATTACTTCGATTGTCGATAGAGGGAGTCACTCATCTATCCCCTCTTCTCTTTTACTACCTCCATCATTTACACTTCTAGCAAGTTTCTTCAGATTAATTGAAACAATACTTTAATCAATTCAAATATATTTTTAAATATAGAATAATATATATATTGAATAGACAAACATGCATTTGAATTGATAACATGGGGAATGTTAGGAGTGATGTAGACATTTCCGATCGATATTACTAATTTTTTTTCTTTTTTTAGAAAGTTTTAAAATGTTATATTTAATCGGAAATCGATCGATCGCAATTAGAAATGATGAATCATATATTTTATTAATAAAATTAATTTTTTTTAAAGTGAAGAAACGTGTCTGAGATTACGTTACTGCGGCAAATCAGAAACAGTTGCACAATTTAGAAAGAATTTTTTCAACCTTCAACGTAAGAACTGTAGACGAGTAAAAAAAAAAATATATATATATATATATATAGTGGTTTTAAAATGTAGGTCTTGCATATTTTTCCGAAAGGCATTAAAATAAGAAATAAACAATTTATAGCAATTTTTATTATCTTGACTGATAAACTTATCTTTATTCGTATCGCTTGGGTTTCTTTTATATAATTTTTACTTTAATAATATTTTGTTTGTTTGTTGCTATTTCGAGAAACGATTGCCATTTCAATCAACGATTAGCTTTGAAAAGATGGGAAAACAAATATATTAAGTGCAGATAATGTGTAAATAAAAATAAGGAAATAGTAATTTCGTCTTGTTTAAATAGCGGTGCTAAATGAAACGGAACGAGATTAATTGAAAATGGAGAGAAAATTTCGAGTGTGCTTTGACAAGCATGGCGAGTGTTTTACACATTTGGAATGAGTTGTTCTTTTAATCGCCGAAANAACTTATGGACTGACCTGATATATCGGCTAGTTGGGGACAACCCAACAACTTGCTTTTACAATTTTACACATTATGCATAACAGCAGATACACAGCTGCCAATACCTGCTTATATAGTTTAGAAACAGGTATAAACATCTACTGAAACCCTATGTATAGCAAATAAAGACCCACAATTTCCATAAATAATCAGGCTATATTTTTGGAAATATTTCCAAAAATATAGCCCAATTATTTACAGCAATTGTGGGTGTCTATTAGATACAGGTTATGTGTAGAACATAAAATTGATTAGTCTGTGTCTTAGAATGGTTTATAGCCTGCAAGGATATTTTTTCCAGATACTTAGAATGATGTATTAATTCTGAAAAGATATTGTTATTTGGTTTATTTTAAATTTTATTGAACATCATAAAAGAATACAATAATAAAAGATTCAGTCTCATTATTTAGGGGGAAACATTAATAAATTAGATATCTGAAAATAACATAAGTATAGATTAAAGGAAAATAACTAAATACTTGCCTTTAATATTAGTTTTTATTCTCAGCATATGAAAAAAACAAATGCTTGTTATAATTGTGTTTCATTTTAAAAATGCATGAAGTCTAAATTGAAAAAATATTTTATTGAATTTCTGGCAAATAATATCACAATAGGAAAATATTTTACAAAATCCTTCTTTTAAAAAAGTTAGAGGATTGTAAATTATCTCATCAAAGTCTAAGAAAAAATTACAGTAATAAAAACTGATAAATATAATTTCATATTTTTAATTAAAAGCTAAAATAACTTATTATTATTTTTACAGCAATAATTCAAACATATATAAAATAAATCCAATATTCTATTTTGAGAAATATCTGAGCAGTGGAAGTAATGATTCTGTAATTTAATTGTAAACAATAAAGAAAGATTTCTACTTGAATTAATAAAAAAAAGTTATTGGAATCATGTGATAAATGTATAATTTTATACCAGCATCTTTGAAAAAGTGAAGTGTTTTGAAAACACATTAAAGAACATGGCATGCATTGAAGAACTCATTCAACAGATTAATTTATGATATTGAAACAGAGGCAACCTTACATAAAAGCAAAATATTTGCCTTAAAATAAAGACCTTGCAAATTTGTAGTATATTTTAGTAGTTAAATTATCACATTGGTAATTATTGAATATATAATTGTATTGGTATCTATTGCATCTGCAGAATGATCAATTTCAAATTAAAATTGATCAAAAAGTAACTCCAATGAATAATGTGTCAATAGTGACTTTCTTCACTTTTGATCTTGCCCATTGAAAAAGATATAGCAGCTAGAAGCAGGAAAGCAGTTTTATAGATGAATTTCTCTAAATCTATTGAATTTTCCAATTCATTGTAAAACTATTGTACACATTTTTATTATTTTTATGGTGTGTTATACTGTCTATTTATATATTAAAAATGTTCACATTATAGATGGAAATAAACTACCCTCCAGTTTTATTGCTCTTTTAATGGGCCTTAATTAAAAATAAGTTTTGCCTAGAGCCACTTCTGTATTAAAATACATTTTATTGGGATTGAACTTGTCATATTGCATCATCCATTGTATTCATTACACAGAAGTTACAGAATTGTGAGGTATGTAACGTGATTATATTAATATGCATTAATAAATGAAAACAAAGAACAGCAAATGTTGATTAATCTTATGTTGCTGCAGCATTATACAAGAGTTACAAATTTTTCACAAATTATAACAGGTAAAAAACATGAGTTTCCCATTTCATGCAAAACTGTAATCATGCACCAACGGAATAAAAATGAACCATAACATCAGTAAGAAAAACTAAGTTCAAAGTGATTCTTCAGATGGAAAAGTGTTGGAGAGTTTTTTGGTTTACCTTTGATATTTTTTAGTGGAATTTTTATAACATGAATGTTTCATTATATTTGAAACATTGTGATACATTGAAATGCTTGACGGAAGTCATTCAGTAGGAAAGTATACTATGGTCTTCTCAGCAGGGCAGCATTCTCTTTCATAATAATGCCCCTGTCTACATATCATATTATATATAAAGAACTCAAGACATTTTTGGTGGAAATTGTCAATCATTCTCCATCAATATATCTGGCTCTCAATGAATTTTTTACTTCTTTCATTCTTGAAAAATCATTTGGTTAGATGTCATTTCTCATTAAATGAAGAGGCAAAACATATACTGTATTGATAGCATGATTAAACCTTAATGGTCAAAAACTTTATATTTAAAAGAAGATATAAATTCATAAACAATCAAAAACCTTTAAAATCCAGTAACAAAACTACGCATTCCAATTTGGAATTTAGTTGGTTTAAAACCTGAAGCAGACCTTGGTCAAGGTCAAAAATGTTCATTTAGATGTTTTTATTAAAATTTTGTTACTGGATTTTAAACATTCTTTATTATTTGTGATTTGTTCCAGTAATTTGGAAAGAAGCTAATTTTAATAGATAAATTCCTTACACAAGTACAGTAAGTGTCTGACTGCTATTGGTGACTATGCTGAAAAATCATGTTATGGTTGAAATTTCAATATATATAATCATTTGTATGCAATGAAGATATTGCATACTAAGTATAGATATTTGTAACTTACTTTCTGATCTATTATATCCAATATTTTTTTTTAATTCTAACATTTTTATCATTTAAAAAGTGACCATCTTCACGTGTTAAAATATATTCATTTTTACATTGATACATGTCTGAATCATTATTATAATTTTATTCTTTAGACTTTGAAGTGATAATTTGCAATTATTTAATTCTTTTTAAAGAGATTTATGGAAATCCTTTCTTGTTTGTCTTCAATTGTCCAAAATCCAATAAAATATATCTAGAATTAGTCTTAAGTCTGTTGTGAAAGATGTTGATAAGTTTTGTATAAAATATTTGATGAACACTAAATTTCATTGTAAATAAGATTAGTCCAAATTTTTATTGAACATTTTGCTTGAAGAAATATTCAGCATAAATTAGAGAAGATATTCCAATAAATGCTAAAGATAATTATTACATTACTTGTTATAATTCTGGATAAGATATAGTAAGTTTTCAATCAGTGATCAATAGAAGTAAATATGCAACTTTTTGACTTCCTGAACAATATTGAAAAATATGGATAAAATATTATCACTTGAAAGAATTTTTTTGTTATTTATGGTAGTAAACTAGTTAAAGAATTTCATTTTTCGTGAGAAGCCAGATCAAAGAAAAATATATGTATTAAACTTTATTCATATACACAAACTTCCTCAATTTACATAATTTATTTTTAGCATTAAGAATATATTTAATTTTACCTGTTTCTGCAACAACAGTCAAAAACTAAAAATAATTTAAAATTTTGGGGGCAAGTTGCAAGTAAGCTTTGTTATTTCCAAGTAACTAAAAGTTTAAATATATCTGTGCAATAAATAGTTACTAAATTTCTGTTTGAAAAAATTTCTAAAGACTGATTTTTAAGAAGTACTTTTTTTATTTATACAGTCAAATGTTATTAATGTGGCTAATATAAATAGTTCCATTTATCATTTAAAATTTATTCCAGATAAATTATTTAATTTTATGATTTATAACTGTATTTGCTTCAGTGATATGTATATTAGATTTATAACTTTATTTAGAGTAATAGTTCTACAGTTTAAAAGAACAAAATAATACATTACAAAATTCTTGATTAATTTGATTTGTTATAAAATGTTTAAAATCTGATAATTACAGAAATTACTTTTCTGAATATTCTGGTTGTTTAACCTAATAGTAAGTTAGTGTTAAAAACAATAATTAACTTCCTTCCAGGTATATATCAAATTATATGGTTTGTATGAAATTAATCAAATTGTTTTATATCAAAATTCAAGATTACCAGATTATAATTAAATATAGTGTACCCTTCATTAGAAATGAATCACTTTTAATTAATTGTAACATATTAAGAAAATTCTTAAAGGTTGATATCACCAATATCATTCATATTTCCCATTGGCACATTAACCTCTTTGTTGAAGGGAAAATAAATACTGATTGTTGACCTTGGCCTGTTCGGCTGATTATTTCAGGTTTTGTCCCGTATAGGAAGTGATTCAAACCTCAATCATAATACTTATAATTATTATTACACGTTATATATTTCATCATAAAATAATTTCAGCTTAGTAACCATAAATTTAATTCAGCTATTATTATCTGATTATTTTAATTTTTTCAGATGATATTGAATTTTGAGAACAAAATATTTTATTAGATACACAGTTTTATTTATTTCTATTCTGTTAGTATAAAAAAAAAATCCATAATATTTTTGTTTATTTCATACTGAAAATCCTTATTTATAAAAACACTGTACTTAACAGAACTAATTTGTAAATTTAAATCTATGAGAGTTTTTGTGAAATAAACTACAGTATTGTCATGATTTTTTAGATTTTTAATTTTTTTTAGAAAATGTATAAGTTTTTAATTTTAAATTGCATTTGCTTTATTTAAAGTAATAGTTTAATAAACAGTTTAAAATTAAATCTAAAAGTTTTTAAAATATTCAGGTAAATGAAGTTTTAACTCCTGGAATGTAAAACTGTTTATTCATTAGAAAGAATGTTTATGCAAAGTAAATTTTCATATTTCATAAAGATCATTGAAGTAATAAACTGTCAAATATTAAGAATAATAATAATAATAAATTACAAATTCTATTTATTTTATAGAAAATTTAATTTTTAATAATCATTTGTGATTATTGGTATATATTTAGGAATTTAAAAAATTTTTATTTCCTGATTTTTTTAGGTCGTTACTAGAAATCATACAGAAATTCGAGGGACATGTACAGGCTATGTTATAGCTTTTGATAAACATTGGAATCTTGCCATGAGAGATGTAGATGAACTGTATAAGAAATCAACTAAACTTAAAACTCCAATTCTTAGGAATTTTAATACAAATGACTTTTTTGCATTTCAACAATTTGATTCTGAAACACTTGAAAATTCTGAAGAAGATGCATCATTCACATCACTTTCTTTTCATCCAGTTTCATGTTTTGTATCTGGAAAATGTATTTGCACAGTCGATGCAGAAACAAAAATAAAAAAGAATAAAGAAATTAAACAGATGGTGCAAGATGCACATACTGATATTAGTTTAGATACATCTACAAGCAATACTGAAAACTTGAAAACTCTTACAACAGACAATGATGCCAGTAATGAAAGAGTAAATAAACTTAGTGAAAATTTAGACTTTTTTGAAACTTGTGAAAAAGACAGTGTTACTATGACTATAAAAGAACATCCAAGAAAGAAAAAGAGTAAGAAAAAGTTTGATACATGTAAGAGACATTTGAATCAAGTCTTTATTCGAGGTGATAATATTGTATTGGTTCAAATACTTGAGTGTTCCTAACATTTAGTTCATAAGAATGGAAGTTTATTCCATCAGACTCTTTTCATATGTATTGTAATTATAAATCAGTAAATTTGTAACATTTTATGTCACTTTGATGTAAGTGTATATAAAATGTCATATGATAATTTTTTTAAAATGATGATTTTAAACAAATATGATAATGTACAAAATAAAAACTTATTTTAACTTCATAAAATCTAACTAGTGAGCTTTTTGTTTTAAATATTTTCAGTTATTAAAATATATTAAAATAAACATAATTTAACAAATTAAAACTAAAATCAATATTTAGAAATATTAACAATAAAACAATTTTCAAGAAATTTTTTAAATAGAAAGATGATATCATTATAAATATTATCTAAAAGAACACCATAACAGCACAGGTTACAAAAAAATTAAAAAAACAAAACAAAAAAATTAAAAAAATAAAACTTTGATTCATGTAATTTATGAAAAATATTTTTCTTAAATTGATACTTAATGCTAATAAGTAATTTTAGGTAATAATGTATAATAAAAATCATTTATAAATTATAAAATTTGATAAATACTTGTGCACTTATTCACTTNAAAAAAAAAAAAAAAAAAACTATCTTAGAAAAATTTATACACCAACAATTTTTATTTACTGAGATTATTTTTGGATTTATTATTTACTATTTTAAGGGCAAATAATAAATTCAAAAATAATGTTAGTAAACAAAAATTTGTTTTAAATTTCTTTTCAAATGGTAATAATTTTCAAATCAAATCCAGGAGAGAATTTATTGTAATGACGATTAAAAAATGAGTTATGTATGATTTGTGGTAATAATTAGAGTGAATTACAGTAGATCTGCAAAAGAGATTAAATGACATTATGTAATGATAATCTTTGTTTCTGATCATTAACTAAATTCATTTAGAAGTGTAATAAAATTATTTGAAAATCACATAATGTTTGTTTCAGAATAATTTGACTGGAGACAAATGCTTTTGCATTGTGACTGATGTAAGATGATGAAACAGCTTTTAAAATATGAAATTTAATTTAAAAATTTAAATTATCCAAGATCAAAAATACTATTTTAAAACTTCAGTTTTAAAATAGTATTTTGGATCTTGGATAATTTATTTTTTATTTATTAATTATTAATAGTATTTTGGATCTTGGATAATCTATTTTAAAACTGAAGTTTTACAAAAATACTATTTTAAAACTTCAGTTTTAAAATAGTATTATTTTCAATCTGATTATTTGTTGAAATATTTTTTTGATAAAAATGAAGATAATTTTATCAATTTAAATTATATTCTTTTTTTTCATTAAACATTAAATTCACTATCGTTCTTGCATAATATATTATATATTATTTGTATTAGTAATTGATAATCTTATTTTATAGATTATTTTTTCAACGCGCAAACCAAGACGAATAAACCGAGTGATTTTAAGGTAATTTATACTATAGATAAGCCATCAATAAACGGACATATCTTTATAAATAGTAAATCTAACTCAGCGGTGACGTAATATGCATTGCATGCGTATTATCCTTTAAGCAGTCATGCGCAATCTACCTCTGGTGCCACGGACGGACATTGGCCCAGTTTTGTGTCAACAGGTCGTAGACCTCGAGAGTGTTTCGCCGTTCCACCGGATTGCGTGAACGTTAATTTCCGAATTTTTAATCTTTTTTTTTTTTCTTAAATATTTCTCTAGTACTCGAACGAGTTTTTTCCCCTTTAATAATCGCACCTCACTGTTTGTAACTTCACGTTTTTAAATCTTTACCAAACGACAGGAATAAGAAGTGTCTATCCTATTAACTGCACATTTCTGAAAACAGTGAACTATTTTAACCTTTTGCTTACAGAAGTCGAAGTCGATTTTAGGAAAACGAATGGAAATCTTATAAACAAACTTTAAATAATAGTTTTTAAAAAATGTCTTTGAAGTTTCTCTAATGTTTGGTGGATAGTTCGGAGCGGGTGAAATTCTTGTTCTCCAATTAAGTGACCATCATTGTTGATTAACAATGCTACTTGTGGTAGGAAAGGTCGATGACTCGCTCTACCCCAAACACAAGAGATTTCTCTAGAGGCAACAAAATTACTTCGATTGTCGATAGAGGGAGTCACTCATCTATCCCCTCTTCTCTTTTACTACCTCCATCATTTACACTTCTAGCAAGTTTCTTCAGATTAATTGAAACAATACTTTAATCAATTCAAATATATTTTTAAATATAGAATAATATATATATTGAATAGACAAACATGCATTTGAATTGATAACATGGGGAATGTTAGGAGTGATGTAGACATTTCCGATCGATATTACTAATTTTTTTTCTTTTTTTAGAAAGTTTTAAAATGTTATATTTAATCGGAAATCGATCGATCGCAATTAGAAATGATGAATCATATATTTTATTAATAAAATTAATTTTTTTTAAAGTGAAGAAACGTGTCTGAGATTACGTTACTGGGCAAATCAGAAACAGTTGCACAATTTAGAAAGAATTTTTTCAACCTTCAACGTAAGAACTGTAGACGAGTAAAAAAAAAAATATATATATATATATATATAGTGGTTTTAAAATGTAGGTCTTGCATATTTTTCCGAAAGGCATTAAAATAAGAAATAAACAATTTATAGCAATTTTTATTATCTTGACTGATAAACTTATCTTTATTCGTATCGCTTGGGTTTCTTTTATATAATTTTTACTTTAATAATATTTTGTTTGTTTGTTGCTATTTCGAGAAACGATTGCCATTTCAATCAACGATTAGCTTTGAAAAGATGGGAAAACAAATATATTAAGTGCAGATAATGTGTAAATAAAAATAAGGAAATAGTAATTTCGTCTTGTTTAAATAGCGGTGCTAAATGAAACGGAACGAGATTAATTGAAAATGGAGAGAAAATTTCGAGTGTGCTTTGACAAGCATGGCGAGTGTTTTACACATTTGGAATGAGTTGTTCTTTTAATCGCCGAAAGGTGACTGGTATACGTGAACATTTGTGTTTTAGATTGAATTTACTTCAGTTGTCAAGACTGTCTGACATCAGCAAAACTAAACTGTCAGGAAACATTCTATTAATATCTCTCAATTGATGGGCGTTTAGGATAAGAATGTCTAACTCATCTCTCCACTCCCGACATCTTTGCTTTTATCTCAATTATATAAATTAAATTTATCGAAATATAATCTGATTTTCCCTCTGTTTAAGGAAAGTGAAAGTCGCGTCTGCAGTCGACCATTTTCTTTCCGATTTCTGGCGCCTCTCAACAGGTGGTGACTCTATGAATCACGGTTACCAATTAAGAAACCACGCTGTTACTTCGTTATAAGAAAAAAAACTACAATACTATCGAGAAGACAAAATAACAAGATTTCTTTAAAAATGAGCACTCATTGTTCTAATGGAAATAACGATCGTATAGCAGGAATACGGTGAAACTTAATAAAGTTTTAGTTCGTACGTTACGTTTATTTTCATATTATGAGCACAGGCTATTATAATATTTATTAAAACCAAACTGAACGAAATATTATACAAAAAATTAAATTAAGGTAAAGTAAACTGTAATAAGCACTAAGGGATAATCAAAAGCCACTGTATGGCTTATGATGTAGGTACACGGTGACATTTTCACCACACTAATAAATACGAACACCGATGCGATAGTTAATTAGAATGCTATTTTTGAGAAATGTATCAAAGTTCAAGTATTCTTTAATGCAGTTTTTTCCAGCTGTTATGAATTCTAGTCACCATTTTTCTCTTTGAATCACGTTATTCTAATCGAGCAAATTATAATTCCGCTTCTATTGTTTTTAGTCTGTCGATAACGTCTGTCAAAAAAGTAGTAGTTTACCTTTGTCGGCGTTCTTGTTTCCTCGCGTTAAAACTTATCGCTTAGAAACGAAATACCTGTAGTAATTTGTTTTTCTACCTTCCCTCCAAAAGGTTAGTTCTCGAAGAACTAATATCCCACCCGTATTTAAGTATCAAACCCACTCAAATATCCTACGCAGGCAAGAGCTACTTATTTAGGAATTGGTAGGAAATCAGCCATTAAGTTAAACACCTAGCTTAACAATTCCAAGTATTTTTACCGTTAAGATTGAATTAAAATGTTCAATGCATTGTTTATTTAAGTGTGAATTTATGCCCTTAACTTGTTCTGCTATTTATAGATGTTGAAACCATTTTTAAAATTTGATCTTAGCATCCACCGAAGACGAATCCCGACCGTAAAATACGATAACATCAAGAGTTGGTTTTTCCACTTCCTGTTGAGTTCTTTTTGAAATGACTTCTACGAAAACGTATACTTTTCTTCGGTTACATAATATACAGAAGAAGTATATTGGCACTAAGATAAAACTGGATTCGTTAAAAACAATAATAATTCTACCTGCTCTTTTATTATATTTATCGTCGACTGATTTTAGAATGCGTAAAGAAAACATGTTTATATAAATCGGTTATAAAATTAATTCATAAAGTTAACAATTTCATAAAAATCCGGTCCTTACGCGTTATTTTTTGTTTAAAAAAAGCTAAAATTCATTGACATTCCGACGGCGCACATTACGCTAAAATTATATAAAAGTATTTCCGTATATAATATAAATGATACTCCCGGAAATATATTAGCGTAAATGTCACTACATTCCAGATTTCTGAAAGTGGACAGATGAGAAGCGAAGCTTTTCGATCATCTAAAAATTGGTTTAATTTTTACCCCCCCCCCGTCTTGTTTCTAGTCACCGCGACGCATGACTGCTTTCAAAAATTCCAGCATTCTTATATTCATTCTCGGTCACCCGATAGGGCCCAAAAATTATTATTTTTCGTACTTTAGCCTGGGGCAAGCGGTAACTTCCAAAAAACTATGGAGTTATAAGTTTCTTCTCGTCCCGGATGCGCAATTGCTTGGGAAAATTTTTAATCGCAACTCGATTACGCGATCGATTTGCTTTAAAAATCGCGGCACGAAGTCGACTTTATTCTGATTTATGCAAAGTCGATGGTTGACGAGGATCGAAGGATCGGAAACAAAGATCGACACCCTCTGACCCGCGAGCTAGCGCTACTTTCCCAACGTCAGAGCAATCGCAGCAACGCCCGCGGCGATTTTTCTCCGGTCATTGAACTCAGGTGAGAAGCGAGTCCTGCGGGCTTTAAACGGTAGAGCCGAACTTAAAACGGCCTCTCTCTCGTTAATCTCTAGCGCAGGGGGACGGAGTAGAATAATTGTTCGTAGGGACGCCTGCAGAAAGGTGGAAAACGCCATGGCTACATACACATACACACACCCGGAAGTAGTCGTGCCGGGAGGCCTTCTACTCGTCCTCCGCTCCTTCCCCTCTTTGAAATTCGGTGAAAAAGGAACCTCCGGGGAGGAGGCGAAGTGGCAAATGGGGGGTCGCGACCTAAACTTCTCACTTTACTTATCTCGGAAACGAGTGCCGGTAGAGAAGTTGGGGGCGCGGTTAAAAACGGATAAACCGGGTTGGCGTCAGAAACGCAAAAATGGTGTTTCGACTGTTGTCCCGAGCGGCAACGAAACCTAAGCTGGCGGTCGTGCGAGTTCAATGACCTCCGAGTGAACGGCTCGTCCTCCAGCCTAGACGAAGGCTTTGGACTGCGATCCGTTCGGAAAACTCGGTAATTTCGTCATCATAAAATATCACGTGATTTATTTACACTCCACCTCTGTACAAAACTAAACTGCAATTCGTCTCCTTTTAAGGTGTTTATCGGACCGTCCGACTTTGGGCCAAATCGTCCAATTTTGGCGTCCGTAAAGAGAAAATTGGGTTCCAGCCCTACGTTGGGAGAAATGGTCGTTAATGCATGCCACCCGTCCTGCTAAAAGACGAGCTGGAACGTATACAGGTGCAGGTCAACGATGCGTGTGCCAGAATTTCGAATGGGGCCAAAAAATAGCTTATTTCTAAATGTCAACTTAACCAACGTAACGAGTAGGTAAAATGACAACAATATGGAAACAATTCGGCATTACACAACAAACTTTTCATTCATGTACTGTACTACGGGGCAAGGTCATTGACATCTGAAACACAACTTACCCAGCACGCAGATGATCTTCGGTCTAAATCGAAATCGAACACTGGTCCACCCTCGACTGCGATTATATCTTTGCAGACGATTATCCCAAACGATTTTTCGGGTTCGAACACTTATCCAACACGCGGTTTGTATACCAATACGTCCCTATTGCCACATGGATTGGAAATTTTCGCAGCAACTTGTCGGGAGGAGGAGCCTGCTGACGTCACTACACGTCATCGACACGTCACGGTTCCGATCCCGGATGTCATTCACCCTGTTTATTCGGTTGACAATTTTTTTATTTTATTTTATGAGAAATTTCTATTAATTTTTACTAAAGTAAACGTTCCGTCAGATTTTTGTCCAACTTTCTCGATATTTCAATTTTTTCCCGTATATAAATATACATAATATATTCATTCCTTATTTTTATTCACAGTTTAGACTTTTGTTTACATTAACCGTTCCGGGTTACGCCGCGCGGCCCGAACTTTATGGAATTCATCAGCTTATAGTTAAAAACCTCTTTTTTTTTATCTTGTCAAACATATATTATCTAACTGTATTTGATAAAATTTCAGCGTTAGTCTTGTTTGCACTGACGTCATTTGTAAACAAACAGAGATATAAACTGGGCTATTTTTTGGCGTTTTTAAAATTTCAAAGAAAAATATTTCAGTTTGCAGATAATGATGCGTAAAATGCAAACAAAGTAACGTGATTTATATAATAAAAAACAAAATAAAATACTTTAAAAAACACGATCGTGACATCGGTTTATTTTATTTCTTTTTTAAAAACCAATCCGGTCTTTAAAACTAGATAATAGAAATAATATTTAAAAAGACCATATCGATTTACTGAAGATTAATAAAATGAAACTTCTATTTACACTTATCAGATAGGATATCTTGTTTGTAAGACGGTTTAAAGCTTAAAATTTAGACTTTTATCTGAACTGTGTACGTCCAACTTTTGTTTATGATTCGACCGAGTTAATATTCTGTTCTGCACAGAACTCTCTTTTTTTTTAAAAAAAGTAAATAAATAAAGAAAGAAAAAATAAATGTTAACGAATTTTTTAAAAGTGACCTTTCGCGATTTATCAATAGATAAAGGTGTTTATAATTATTTCGTTTTCTGCATAGCTATGCCATATTTTGAATTTTTCGGTTTGACGTAATTAATAGATAGCGCCATCTACAAAACGAATTGGTTAATTGTTTAGTTACGAAGATAGTTTAAATGGTCAAAATTATTTAAATTATTTACTTTTTTAATTAAGGTTTATGGCAATTTTTATGCTTTAACAATTTTTTTTTTTTAGTTTATTCTGTATACCATCAGATGGCGCAATTTTCTAAAAAAAGAAGTTAGATAATAAGGGAGTGTGACGTTTTACTGTTGTGTTAATATTAGATCACGGGGAAGACTAATTCCCAATAAACGAAGCTACTAGAAACTTAAAAACAAATAAAATCGAATCTTTATCTTTGTTTTGAGAATAGAACTTTTTTTTAAATAGGAATAAAGAATCTGTAAGAAAGAATTCGTTATAAACTAGAAATAAAAAGGACTCTTAGAATCTAACGCCATCCTCAATTGAATGTAATGTTTTTGTTGAAAATATTTTTCGAGAAATGAATGCGAAGTGAATTTATAAGATAATGGATCAACCGAACCATCGCTCATGCATATCTTTTCTCTAGATGAAGGCCATGAAAGTAAAATTCAAGTTCCGGATTAAGTTTTTTCTAATTTAACATTACGAAAAACGTTTGTGTATAGAGCTGTGATCGATACGAGTATAGGGTTGTCTGGAAAACTGAAACCAGTCGATAGATTTATTCTATTTTCACACCTTTTTTTCCTCTATTTATATTAAAGACAACTTTGTTTTAAGTTTCTTTTTTTATTTTTTGATTCTTTTCACATAAATAGGACAATCGATTGGAATGCAGCTAAAGTAAATCGGCTCATCTTCTACAGAAATAACCCATTAAGAGTTTTAATTAGAAGCAGTAATGCCATCTAATGAAGTTTTCTCTAAATAAAGATATGCAGAAGAGAATTAAGCGTATTTATAATAATATATATATATATATATATATATATAATTGTATTGATAGATTATAGATTATGTATGGTAAAAAGTTAAAACTGGGATTTTTGTAAAACTGGAAATTGGAGGCCAGGCCAGTTGGCACACCAGGAAAACAGAAGACCATGACTTACTATTAGGAAATAGTTATAACAAATTGCATCATTATAATGTTTATTTTCATTGTAAAATCTTTAAACTTCGGGTTTTGATTTAGGAAAACATTGCAAAAGAAACCCTCCCACAAATAAGTCTAACGTTCTAATTAAAGTTTTCTATTTTAAATAAAACTAACCTTTTACGGTTCGTAACACCTTTCTTATATAGGCATTTAGATTAAATACAAAGGCCACATTTAAAATTTAATGAAATTGCAGAGAAAATTATTTATTTCGTTAATAAAATTGATAAAATTACATTATAGATTATAGCGATTTCGAATTTGAGCGATGCGAGATAAGATACAGACTATTAGATTCGAGAAAAAAATAAAAATAAATAAAAACAGCTGGAAGTTTTTATGGAAGGACGAACGCTAAAAGGAAAAATTCCGTTCCGGGACTCACTCGTATGATAATATCGATTTTTTAAAAAGTAACACTAAAAACTAGTTACACCCATATAAGTAAAGGCGCTTTAGTAGAAGCTATGAAAAAAAAGAAGGGAAAAAAACTCCAATTAAAGGTCGTAGAGAGATTAAGAGAACTGCGAAAATATCAAACGATGTAGTTAATTAAATCCTTTAAGTTTAATAACTTATTAGTAACTTAATATTATATCGAGTAATATTCGGCATTGAAGACGCGTAACCTCGGTTTACGTGTACTGGTTTTGTTTATACCTTGACATGTCAGTATTAGGTCATATAGCATGACGGAAGTAATATTTAGTCAATCATTCACAAATAACTACTAAACAATATTTTAAATTAATAATTAAATATTTACGACATTGTTATAGATACTGTACTAGATTAATTACCGTAGAGTTTCGTACTACAATAAAACATTTTTAATTTCACGGCTTTAACAACCGTTAAAAGCAATATCTGGTTTAAAAATTTGCTATTGTTGTAAAGTTTTGTTATGTCTGATTAAATATAGTTTTCAGCATATTTTTACTTTGGGCTCTTTCTTATAAATCCTTTTAAACGTTAACTCTAGTTTTCCACTCCATTTGCATTTTTAAAACGTATTTTTTTTTACGTAACTATTTTAACGAAAATTTTACGACGTTGCCATTTTTAACTGACATTTATGTGGATAATCTTAAAAATAATAAATATCCGTGGATTAACCAATCGATTAACGATGCGTAAAATTATAAAGATCGTTTTACACGTGAACTGTATTTATAGATATACGAACAAATTTATTTTAGGAAAAACTAATGAGCATTAAATTGTTCCTAAGATGGGAAGTTCAACCGGGGAATAAACAGCCAATGAATTTAACAAGTGTACGTGATGTCACCGAAGGATTATCTTGAAGAAATCAATTATCACCAAAACAGAAAACATAAAACCACTGGATTGAAACATTTTCAATTATCCGTTTCGTAATATAAATATGAGAAAAATGACTCATACTAATAATATTTTGTGCTGATAAGGTAATTAAAAATTAGTAAAACGTTGTTAAATACAACTCCAGAGTTTAATTTAATTACAATTATAACCAAATGTGATAAATCGATTTAAAATAAGCACAAGGTAGCTCCCCTTAACCCATTTTATATTGTATTTTGTTCTGATTTAGTAATTGAAGTAAAGTCCCTTTTCGACCCAATAACTTAATTTTATAGATAACTATTAAAGCGGTTTTTAACATGATTTAAGCTCGATACTTCTTCCATGTCAAAATGTTTTTTTGTTTTTTTTCACTATTAATTAGCCTATCCCAATCTTTTCTCTTCGATAATACACATTTTTTATTCGCATTAATGCATCGTGAATATCCATTTTAATTCTCGTGAATAGCTTGAATACGCTATAAATCTGTTATTGAATACGCGTGATATGGACTATTAAATCAAAAGCGTTAAAAAACCAAGGAAAAAAATCGTATAAAACTAAATCTGACGGCGTAACTATTTATTCACAAAAAATTATTTTGATAGTTTTTTAAGTAATGTAAGCGTTTCTACGCATGGTTGCTTATTATAAAGAAGGGGGAAGATTTAATACGGATCTTCTTACGTGGAAATAATTGTTTAAACATAAAAAGTAATATCATCTTTTTTTCTAAATCCACTTTTGGAGCTATGATGTGTTATGCGACATTTTTGATATATTATAAAAGAACAATATGCGACGTGCACGCTCGGTTAGCTTACACCGAGGTTACGCTCTACAAAACTTTCACCTCTCGACGCCAATACCGTTTCTACCGTTGTTTTATTGAACGCGTCACGATATCCAATCAGATGCTTCGACACTCGGTGTATTTGCCAACTTTACCATTGACCAACTTTCGTTTTCAGTCATCGCATCTGTGGGCGGGACCCGACCACTCTAATAAAAGTATTAATAATCGCCGGAGAATTTTATTAACAGCTTAAACATTAAGGAAAGAGTATCTGAGGATAAACTAGCAAAAATGGTAAGTCCATTGCTTGTTTCTTTCTAATAATCTTTCTTATATTTTTAAAACATTTGCATTATTATTTTATTGATTAGAATGCGTATGACTGTGTGCTTTATTATATTGCATTAAGGAAGTTTTAATATTTAAAAGATTTTAAGTTTTTTAAATCGAATTTGGTGTACACTTCATAGTTTTTTGATGGATCATAGATAAGTTACATTAAATACAGGTGTATAGAATGGATGCGAATGTTTTGTTTCTAGTGGTTCGGAAGAGTTGAATGCGGTAGAGTAATTCGATTCCGTAAATATTTTCTATTTTTCTATCCATAACAGTCACACGTCCTCGACTCCGTTTCAAAATGAGATCAACGATTTTCTTCCAAAGTCACAACAAAAGATTGTTGCCCGTGTCAAGGTCGTTTCTTTTTCTATTTCCTAGACTATCGATGAATCTTCTATTTTATTATTATTATTATTATTATTATTATTATAACAACAAGCTTTTTTAATTATTTTTGTATTTTCTAAACTGTACTATTTTAAATAACTTTCTTGGCGTTGATAATGATGATCGTAATGATAATAATAATAATAGCAAAGATACTTCGATGCTTACAAATATTAATGTAAGAATATTTGCGATAATCGGGTGCTTAACCGAATTGTTCATCCGCTTATTTATAATCTACTCACCATGTTTTGATTTGAAGTTTCCGACATCCCAGGCTTATGAGTTATGAATGCTCGAGTGTATATTTTACTGTGGTGTGGCGTTCCGTTATGTCAAGGTCGGAATTTTTTTTATTGTGGTTTTTTTTTCTTGAATTAACTTTTACGCAATAGATTAGGTTAGTTGTTTAAGGTTGTGTATTTTTCGAATGATTAATTGTCCTGTCAAAGCGCAGTATTTATGTCAAATACTTAATAGCTTATTTAAGATAATCGTTATGTTATTTACTACCTTTTGTATTTTTGCTGCATTTGTTACAGCTTTATATCATTTATTGCAGGAAATAACTTATTTATCGTCTTACTAACGATAATTAATTATCTGTATTAGAAACATTTACTAGTTTTGTTTTCTATTGAAATAATAATGATGGATTTTTTACTGAGGAAACACTCCGTGTTTAAAAATCGCTTTTAAAAATATCCAAATCGATGTTTATTATTTTGCTGTAAGATACGATGATTTCACTTTAATCCATTAATAATAAAAAATAACTTTGGTTAAATGCTTTACAAATTTGTCTGTATTTATGTAAAAAGTTGCTCTGTAACAAGTAAGTAATCTGAAAATTGTCTAGAATACTTAAAATTGTTAACTGCTTCATTGTAATCATTTCGATTAGGTTTAAAATGCCATTGGCATGAGCTAAATGTGTCTGTAAATTGTTGTAAAGAATACATAAAAACGAAACTATTATCTAAATAATTCATGTGAAAATTTACTCTTCCATTTGAAATTAAGCGTTTGTTATAAATGCTTATTTATCTTTTATTTTTAGTTTTCGATTGTAATTTTCGTGTTGGCGATGCCTTGGGTGAGATCGGCTGACATGTTCTCTGAAGAGAGTCATCATATAAGTATAATCAATCCTGGCAGCTACGAATCTCGAGTGGTTCCAGATCATCGACAGCATTCTGCTTCTGCTCACGGCATTCATGATGTCAAGCATATAGAAGCGCTCTTCAGCCATTTTCCCCAATTCCCGGCATCTCCTAAAATGAGCGAGTCACTCGATACCGGTTACATTGAACAATCTCCCAACCCTTTTTCGCCGGAGGAATTTAGCGGTAGATTAGTCGACAGAAGAGTATCTCGTCCGGGACAGAAGAAAAAGAAAACACACAGGACAACGGTCGGACAAATAATTACTAAATTAAATCAACTTCAAGGCAGAACCAGAGCTGAAGAATATCCAAAAATTTTCAAATTTTCTAAAACTAGAATCAATCTAGAAGACTTTGACAGAAGGAAGAAATTAGAAGATACTTCTTATTTGAATAAAGGAGATGAACTGGATCCGAAAAATATTCCTCGCGATAAATTTTTGGTTATTCATGGCGGTATTTACGATAGAAATCAACCATTAATAGATGCCAAGTCTTCTTCTCCAGTTTCTCTTTCAGGATTTTCGAAAGTTAGTGAATTGAGTGATCAAGTGAGTGGCAGTGATGATTATTCTTTTTAGAACAAAGACTATTTCCAGCATTAAATTTTTGCAGAATCTGCAACAAAGACTCGGATCGGCCATAGTGGTGGAGAGATCTTTTTGAAGTTGTTACGTTGTTGTAATATTTATGTTGATTATTTATTATTGTTTTTGTTAAATGTTGCAAGTGTTTTTATTAAATTATAGAAAAGTTAACCTTATTTGGTTTTTTTAATTGATTTGAGTTATTCTAATTTCATAATTTAAAAATGTAATTAATCACAAATAATCATTTCAATGAAATTAGAGAATGTCCAATAAGATTTTTAGCACACTTTACATATAGACATTTAGAAAATTAATTCAATTATTACAGATATGGCGAAATGAAATGTATTTTTAAAAATTCTGAAACTTTAATATCTAACATTTCATTAATAATTTATTGCTTAAGTTTTGATTATTTAATATTTATGAACTTAGTATGGATTTCAGTAGAATTTTTTAAATTAAATTAAATTTTTTAAAATAAATTAAAAATTTATTTTAAAAATTAACTTCTAAATATTACTTCATTAAAAATTACGTTTGATCTTCAGAAATTTCTGTATTTTTTCTTCTAAAGATTTGTCTAGAAGCTTTAATAATATTACGCTTAATATATACAGTATAAATAAAATACCATATTTTTAATAATCGTAATATACTGTACTACTGTGTACTACTGTTATCTACAGTTGTAATCCGTGCTCTTTGACAATCATAACGTATTAAAAAAGAAAACTAGAAGAAGAAATATCAATATATCGAAAAATACATTAGAAACTTAATATTACATTATTTCCATTTTATTCTCGAACATTTCTATTAAGATAATCTTATATAAACTATTAATCTTGGATAAAATTATTAAACCACACCTTTGTTATTACAATCACGTCATTTTGTTTGTTATTTCATCTGTTAAACAAAATGATTGGTGCAAATCATTTGATAATGGAATATCAAAAAAATAAACTTGTTACATGTTATTAATTTTTAAAAACTCTTTATTATTGTTTATTAGAAAGCATAACATTAGTAAAAAAAAAAACCTTAATAAAAGATGGCATGATAAGATTGACAGCTTTTAAACTTGAGTAATTCTGTGTAAAAAATTCTTTAATATAGCCTCCATATTATAGAATAGGAAGAAGAATCCTTTAATTCAGTGATGAACAATTTGTTTCTGGATGAGGGTCGCAACTGAACTTCATAGGCTTTAGGCCTATAGTTTATTCTCTTTTTTTTCTGGTCAAATTTAGTTTGAATGTTTTTCGTCACGAATATCAGCTTAATTAGGATTACATAATGGCATGAGGTAGAAAATAGGAAAATAAAATTAAGTTGCCAAAGCCCTGGGGCCGCATGTTAAGATCTCATGGGCCGCGGTTTGTTCATCACTACTTAGAAGATAACACAAAATGCTCAACTGGTTAGTGGATACTCAGTTTCGCTTAATATATCTCATTGATAATTGGTCAATGTTGATGGCTTTGCTGTGGTCTATGGGCCGTTTAAATATTCTCGTGTCTTTCTATTGGTCTTTTGTTAATGTGCTTAGGAATTCTGTGAAGTCCTACGGACTTTTCACTCCATAGAATTTTTCAAATTCATAAACTCCCTGTAAATAATAAAGAATATTTTTATTAAATGTTTTCTCGATGTTTCTAATTCCATCATCGGAATATATTTAAATTAGAAGTTTTATTATTAGAATTTTCCGTTTTATAATTCGATCAGGATTTAAATTAATAATTAAAGATGAATAGTTTTTATTAATTTTGGCTACAAGTTAGAATATAAATATTGAGAGGAATAACTGTTACAGATTTAAAAAAATCATTAAACAATTACTGTATAAACAAGGTCGTAGAGACGAGGGAGCTGAAGACTTTTCTCTGGGCCTTAAGAACTTGGGGACTCATAGTGTTTCTTACTCAAACATACAGTTATTTTTACTAACAGAAAATAAAATTTTTAAGATTTCTTTTTATTAATAACGAAACATTCTACTTATTTCAATTGTTCAAAATAACAATGGCTAAAAGGATCCGATAAAAGTCAAAAAGAGCCTAATCTATCCCAGGTTATTAATATATGCTCTCGACGGCCTTGATTATAAAAGTATAGGAATCGTACCGTACATCAGCGTGCGATAATACAAAATGTACAGCAATGTCCGCAACACTCAGACCGCACGTAGGCTAACTTATCGAATTTCTACTGTAATGAATTTCGGAAATTGATTCTTCGAAATCTGGAGAATACCATGTAATATTGTAGGCGAACAACGAAATAAACAAATTATCTATATTTTAAATTTCATATTTTTTCACTTCTTTTCTGAAGAGAAATTCACGCAACGTTTCTGAGTAGAACTTATAATAATACATGAAACTTCGTGAGTAACTACATCGAGATTTAGATGGGGACTATTTCAAAATTTCCATCATTTCACGAGTATTATAAAATAAAATAAATATTAAATAAATTTCACTAATGAATGAAATCAAAAATGAAAAGATAATAAAATGTAACATTTCCTTTACACATTATTTGTGTGTTAAAATCAAAAAGCAATAAGGATATTAAAATCTTTTCAATTATTTTTTATATGAAATTAATTAGTTATTCGATATTTCTTCTCATTTCCTTAAATTTTACTTTCTGTTTTTTTAAAATGAGTTGTTCCTGTTCTATTTAAGTTTTTAAAGTTGTTTTTCATTTTCTAAACTGTGGATTTTCTATTATTAATTAGTATTTATCTGTTTTTAACTGTTCGTTGTTTTCTCAATTTATATATATTTGCGACATTCTAATTTGGCGTTTGAAATCTATGATTTTTCAATGACTATTAATTTTAAATGCAAATAAGATGTAGTAAAAGAAGTTTTGTTAGAGGCAAACTGAGAGTTTTAGTTTCAACTAAATCTTTGTATATATAATAGAATCGATTCTTAAAAAGTCTATTACTTATAATGAGCCATTCTTCAAAGACTTTAGTATAGTTTTGTTTATATCATCCTCGTTCCATTCAGGTGACTTTTGCCTTTCAACAAGCAAACTTGAGTTTTGTAAATGTTTTTTAATTTAACTATTTTAATTTCTAATTCATGATTAAATTTCTTTATGTGTTCAATTATGCATCATTATAAACTGGTAATTCAAGTTTTTTAATTCAGATTTTTTTAACTGGTTTTTCTTTAATTATAAAGTTTTTATTAGTTTAAATATATTTTCCGTTATTTGAATGTATTACATTTAAGATGTATTATAAAACTTGTCATTTTGATTTTTTAAAGGATAGAAAAAGAAAAGCTTTCGAATTTTACGTGCAACTTATTTGTTAAATCTACCCGATACATTACGAGTCAATTGTCTATTGTGTCCTGTCAATTATCCGTGTATTTGTACAGTATTTTCAGACGCATTATTACTTATACGATAATATGGACAATTTCAGAATTAATGCTACTTACATTTATATACTCAATATTTTCATTAAGAAGATTAACTGAAGATGTAGAATCTGATTTTATTATTTTCATGGAATATAATCCGAATAGAGTCATTTTGATTTCTGTCTCGTTAAAACGTACATTTTGAAACGTCGGGAGAATATATAGGCTGTACACAGCATACTGGTTTTGTATCGATATCAATATTTTTATTTAATGAAAACGTTTTGATTTTTCTTACTCTTAATTTCTTAATTTTCTTAAACTCTCCTAGGGATTTGTTTGTTCGGATTCGATCCCGGGTTCTCAGAGCGATCTTAGTTTCTTATTATAAAAGTTCGCTGCACAATTGGCGTTATCAATTTAATTTTCTCTTTCAAAAATCGGCAATAAAATGCTTTAAGAGACTAAATATAAATTATATTAAAATTAATCTTTAAGCTGCAAAACGTTCAAACATTCAAAATTTAGCACAGAGTAAACAAAATATATATAATTGCTGTATCATTCTAACAAATTTCATGTATTCTTTTTCAATTTGTTTTTTACTCTGCCTTATGGAGAGTAAAAAACAAATTGAACAAATCCACTAAGAGAGCTTTTTAATCATATCCATCATGGGTCGACCAGACCTACAATGGGAGCCGATCGCTCCCATTGTAGGTCTGGTCGACCTACAATTGATCGGATGGTGAAGTGGTGAAGTACAGAGCCCGGACACATCCAGAACAGACCGACCATGAAAAATTCCTGAGGTTTTTCGATTCGATCCCAGGTTCCCCAGAGCGATAGTCTGCTCTTTAACCCGGCCGTTGGTGACCTTTAGCTAGTAAAACTTTTCGATGAAACGAGTCATCTCGAAGAAATCGGCCAATCGTTGAAGATATATATGTTATGGACAAAGTGATTAATCGGGCATTATGAATAATGACCAAATAGGGCGGGCAGTGTGATAAATATTGATTCATTTATCAAATTGACGGTCATTATGAATACTGCTATCACCTAGTCGGGCAAAGTGATAATAATAAGTTGAGGAGTGATCATCTGACATACGCTAGCCAATCGGCACGCTGAGTTGCGTGTGC
Source organism: Centruroides sculpturatus (assembly GCF_000671375.1). Lineage (NCBI taxonomy): Eukaryota > Metazoa > Arthropoda > Arachnida > Scorpiones > Buthidae > Centruroides > Centruroides sculpturatus. Next base: position 685,545 of record NW_019384441.1, read on the forward strand.
GTATCGTACAGCGTTTAGTACAGAATTTTAAATTTGATTAAAAAACTCCACTTATTTCATTTAGAAATATTTATTTTTTGTAAATTATATCAAAGTACTATTAACTATATTAATTAAACTAATATTAACGAAAAGTATTATTAACAATTTTTGGTATAAATTATATAAAAAATTAAAGGTTTTTTAGTTTATTTATTTGAGCAATTAAGATTTTCATGACATTTGGAATTACATAATTTTTTTTTCTTTAGTAGCATTTGCATCTATTAGATTTTCAACCAATTTTTCAGCAGCATTAACTATAGTTGTTGCCTTCAGAAATTGATGACATTCTTGCACATTCTCTAAGTGAAATTTCTGCACCCAGTATATCTCCAACAGAAATAAAGTTTTCTTTACAAACAGTAAATTGGTTTCTGGAATATAATAGATTTAATATGCCATGTTTGGTACCCAGTTTGTAAAGGTTTTTATCTTTAACCGCAACAACGACACCTAAAATATTTTTTCCATCACTGCGGGCTC
>NW_019384441.1:687778-703419 GCF_000671375.1 Centruroides sculpturatus
CCCCCTATAACACTGTTGATAATTCCGTTTTATACGAATTCCATGTTATACGAGTCACTTAGATTTTACAAATACGTGTGCCGGGCTGTGAACGGCTCACGTATTTGTAAAATCTAAGTGACTCGTACAACATGGAATTCGTATAAAACGGAATTATCAACAGTGTTATAGGGTGGTCGACTGTATAAATTAAATTTCTGTAAAGGTTTAGTGTGAATATACACGTTGGTCCATTTTTAATCAGTCCACTGAAATAACTTAAAAAATACACAACTTAAAAAATTATTGAACCAAAAATGCCTGACTTTGGGTAAGCCACAAGATGGAGCTATCGGTTTCATCACAAATGGTGAAAACAGGATCAACTTTATTTTCTTAAATGGAAACCCATTTTTTTATTGCATATTATGATTCTACATCAAAAACAAACAAACTTTTATCTAAAATATTTTTTCAAACAATGCATTTGTCAGAAGTTATGAGTGTGTGAAGCTTTACACAGTTGCACACAGTACAAACATGCATTTATGGACCTGTGAAGTTTATTGGAAAAAATGAAGAAAAATGCTTAAAAATCATTAAATTAAATTAATAAACTATTATTTGGAGGAATCATTCTTTCTTTTCAAATAATGAACTAATGCAAAAATTAATGCTATAGCTTTTTAACACCATAAAGTTTGTGATAAAGAAATGTTGATCTTGATTGACTAAAATAGACCACTCTATTTACCTTATATGTTTGTCTACAATGTATTTAATCTAAGAACCAATTTGACATGAGCTTGGCAGGAATTGATGATATTACATACTTGCAAACCTTTAGAATGGGGTACATTGGTAGAAAAATGCTGTTATTGAATAAAAATTCTGACAGCATGACAAGTGAAAAAAATTCTTTATTAACATTGATATTGCACAATGCTTGTATTAAGAGTTTGGCAATATAGTTTTATACTCTTTAACGTTACAATTTAAAAGTCAAATATTTTATGGGAATGCATCATAAATCTACACCTAGATTTATGATGTGTTCCATCTTGATATGTTATGAATCTTGCAATCGCATGAGTGCCTCCTGCTATATTATATACCTTTATGTGATGTTTTGCTTTGTTAATAATTTCTTTTGTTACAGTACAATGTATTCATGACAGTTGCTCTCAATCAGTTTGTTGACTTTCACTGCAATTATTTAGGGCAATAATTTTTCTGGTTATTTATTTCCTATCTGTTTTTTTTCTTACCATATTGAATATCTTTTCCTTTTGTCATCTATGGGATTTGTGAGATTTTACAAAGATTACAAATCTTTGTAATCTTTGTAAAATCCCACAAATCTCAAACGACCATCTAGTTTCTCTTCTTGAGAAAGTTCATACCATACAGCCTATATATTCTTAAGTGATGAATCAGATGTTTCTTCTTTTTGGGTGGAGAAACTGTAATGCTTCTCAATAATTTGTTACAGATTATAACTGTAAAAGTAACTTGTTTTCTTCCACTGATGAGGTGGCCATAATTGATTTAACCACCAACAAGGCATGATCAGATCACATTTGAACTAAAATTCTCATACATATACCAACATACTGTACATATAAAAAATATCAATCCTAGTTCTTTCCCAATTGAAGGAGTCTGAGAATGTCGTTCTGGTTTGCTTCAGTTGTTTGTAATAAAATACAATGTGTTCAGCATATATATTGGTGTTAGACTCGTTAAATGAAGTGTTTGTGTGATGATATCAAATTCTTTAAAAAGGGAAAAGCAGCCTGTTCATTGACGGAGCATACAAAACACTGATAGTCCATGCCGAACGCTGATGGTTTACAACTATGTAATTATTCTAGACAGCAATTTTAGTGTTAAAGAATAAAGATATTTTTTTTTTTTGAGGAAATCTCATTTAGTTCCAATTTAAAATTTTGTGAGCTTCATTAATAAGATATAAATATCAGATTCATTTATGTGAATCAGAATATTCAATTTTATCCAAACTGATTAGTATAATAGATTTATGACTGCTAAAAAGCATCTTATTTGTATCATTATAATTAATTAATTTATTAAATGTTTTTAATTTTTACGGTATATCTTGTGCAAATAAGTTTTATATTTTCATTTATACAATGGATTATTATACCATTTATTTTTTCTATAATTATACATACATAAGAATATGGTTTAAATAAAAATTTATGCTTATATGTGGACAACTCTGAAAGTTTCTAGATATGTGTGGGTCTCTATGCTGAGTTGAGATATCCAATTTGATTACACCAGTCAATTTCTTTTGTTGTTGAGAATTAATAAACTTGATTCATGGAAATGGAGGTTTCACATTTTCCTAGGAAAAGAGCCTAACTTACTTTCATATTAAAATATAGATTAATTTACTTATAATAATTTACATCTCAAGTTTATAGATAAGCACAATTTTTGTGATCATGATTGTATTATGAGTTGAGAGAAAGAGTAAGATTCAGGAGCCAGAGAATCAAGATACCTCTGAGCATAACTACCAAAGTTCTTTGCAGTCCACAGATGATGTTTCAGACACAAATTGAGAAGAGTTAGATTAACAGTAGGATCTGAAAATTCAAATAACTTTTATCCACTTTCCTCTAGTATTTAAATCCTACTGAGATGTGATTATTTTCTAATAGGTAGTGTTTCAAAATGGTGAGAGGACTTCTGTTTTTCCTGAATGGCAATTATAGACCTCCAGTGTTTTGTTTTCTTTTTTGAAAATTCTCTCCACTTCTTTCTGTCCAGAGAAGTTTTTGTTATTCAACTTCCATCTCTCTTTCAAATCTCTCCTTACATATATCTCAAATCACAATTATTATTTAATTATTAATACACAGTTTCATAATAGAATTAATTTTTATACATTAATATATACTTTGATCCTAATAAATGTCTTGCAACCATATGTAACTTTTTCAATACTGTAGTGTGGCTGCATCACAGGTGCTAACTATTCATAAGCATATGCAAATTATATCGTGTCTTAAAGTACTCCCTACTATATTTTACATAGCATTTTTCACCTTCCCGAACCAACTATACAAGTAATCACCCCACTAAATTTGTGAGATTCTTTCAACATGCTTTCTGTACAGAATATAAAAGCTATCTCTTCTGCATTCTGGAAATGCTGTCCCTAAAGCAGTTTTTTGACTTTTCAGAATAGAAATTAGTCACCAGATACCACATGACTTGTGGGTAGATAGTTCACTAGTTAAATATTTAATTAATTTAGCCAGTAAAGCCATTTCCTTGTCATTGTTGTGATAAAGCAGGAAGCCTTAAGTCTGGTCTCTACCTGTTTCTACTGGATTACCTGAAAGACTTAAATAAATAAATGGTAACATAACTTTAACAGTGACAGTCTTTCAATCCTCTATGAACATAGTTGCAATATGACCTAGTCTGTCAATTTCCATTTTGTTTTCACCTCATGTGGAATGAAGCAGAGTTTGAGAAATGATTCTTGCTGCAAACATTAGAAAAATTGACCTGAGTTAAACCCCATTTAAAACTGTAAAACATTGCTTGAAAATGCTTCCAAGTCATCTCCATTGCAAATATTCAACAGAATGTCAAATATATTTCACTCCATTTCAGAATGGCAGGAGATTGCAAGAGCATGACATTTATTGGCATACCTACTAAACAAAAATTATTAAATTCAGCAAACTGCAACACTACATGTTTGTACTTTTCTGATATCCAGAAACTTTCAGTAAGGCCCATGTATAAAATAAGTATTTTATAATAATAATTTTAATTATTATACTATTATTTATTACAGTTACAATTATGGGATACAGCAGGAATGGAACAATTTCGTCAAGCTATGCCACAACATTATTATAGAAATGCAAAAGCAGTATTATTTGTTTATGACATGACAGACAAAAATTCTTTTGATAATATTAATAAGTGGATTGAAGAATGCAGGAATTATCAAGAAAATGATAGAGTTCATTGGATTTTAATTGGGAATAAATCCGATTGTGTTGACAATATTGTAATTTCTACAGAAATGGCAAAAAATTATGCAAATAAACAAAAGATGGATTTATATGAAACTTCTGCAAAAAATGAAATTGAATCAAATACTATAAATACGCTTATGCTTGACTTAGCAAAAAAATTGGATACTTCTGAACACATTGTCGTCAAAAATGTGCCACGTCCAATTATAATTAAACGAAGAACTCAGGCTCATACATCTCTAATCAGAGATCAAATTATATCTGATTCTTTTTGTAGTAATTGTTAATGCAATGAACTGTGATATTCGAAAGTTACATTAACACATAATTCATTTAAACTAACACAGTATTACATTTACAATTAGGGAAACAGCAGGGATGGAAAAATTTTGTCAATCTATGCCAGCCACAATATTATTGTAGAAATGAAAAGCAGTATTATTTTTTTATGACATGACAGAGAAATTCATTTGTAGAAAGTACTTCTGATGATGGTGAAAAATTACTGTATTTTGGTAAAATCATTTTCTATGAATGCGTCTTTCCAATGTGCCTTTAGCTCAATTTTACAGTTATATTCAATTTTTGAATTAATATATAATAAATAAATGTGTAAATAAAGTAAATAAATCATGCCTGTTTATTATCACATGCATAATAGTAATATATAAGTTTTTGTTAAAATTATTTTATCAAATCTCTGTCAAATCATTATTTGATTATTACTGAATGATTGAGTGATACTCAGTAATTCAAAATCATAAGTAATTGAACTTCAAATCCACTTTTGAGTTCATTTTTGGCATATCAATTTCAGAAAAGAAACATTCTCATTAAATCTATTCCATGAAATGAAATTGTTTTGATATTCATTCACTTTAACTCTCCTTGTGAAGTGAATTGTTATTATTGTGAACACTTCTACATTTTCATATATTGGAATTAAAACAACTATTGTTCCATTACATAATCATTTATAATTAGTGAAATATATTTAAAATGTACTTTAACTTTCAAATAAATTTTTTGATTTTGCCAAGTTAGAAAGAAAATTACATTAATGAAACAATAAATATGTAAGGTTGTATATTGTTATTTTATCTAGAGTTTTTTTGTGTATTTTTCTGAGGTGGTTTTTAAGAGTTTAATGACTTTGAAATATATTTTCACTAACAGTTGTCACAATAGTCAGAACTGTGGTGCTTTTCTCTTTATGTGCTGTATTGATGCTTCCTCAACTTGGTGGAAGATTTTGGAATGTACCTCATGTATTTGCTGAGTGGTTCTCTAGTCCTAGAGTAAAGGTATTTCACACAATCTTGGGGCTGTGGTAAGATCAAGTGGGGCTTTGTCACTGCAATAAACCAAAAATTACATTGTTGCGCTTTTCCATTAGTTGCTTGTTTTCCAATCTAATATCCTTTCTGAAGGTGTTAATTTAAGGGGTTAAAAAGACCTCCCGGAAGGCATCCCCCTATAGGCAGATCGCCCAACCAAAGAAGATTCTACTGTCGTGCTTTAATATAATTTAAACGAAATTTAAGAATCGGAAATATCGTGGAGTATGAGATTACTCGATGTATTGGATTAGCGAGTAACGATACGAATAAATGTTCGTATCGTTTACATTTTCGCAAGCAGAAAAGAGCCTCAAAGGAAAGGTCGACTCTGCTTAATAACCTAAGTTAATATTGTGTTCCTGTGATTGGGAAGGATGTCGTAAAACATCACGTTAGTCTATATTCAGTCATATATACAGTAGAGCGTCGATTTTCCGGAAGTCAATCATTCGAAAGAATTCCAGTCGGCAAATTTAAATTTTCGCCAGTGCTGTGGCGCTTCAATCTTTGGCTATGTCTTGGGCTACTCAAATATTTTACGTTTTTGATACTAAATTANTTTAACATTGTTTATCTAGTAACTATATTTTTTTTTTTTTTTTGCATGTAACGAAAAGAAAAATACAGAATTTTAAAAAAATGAAAAACAAAAATTTTAACGAAATGCTAATAGAAGAGGTAAGGCATTTTATGTGACAGTGTATCTCATTGGTCAAGATTTACGCTGTTTGAGAACTGAACAGATGATCATTTCATACCAATTACCAAACCGGTACGTCTAGTAAGTTGGACGTTGCTAGATTCAACCGACTGTGTTGTCATTGAAAATAAAGGGAATGTGCCAATTTGGTTTCATGCAAAGTGCGTTACGTCCAGTCAAATCGATTTTTGTTTATTACATCGTTGAAAAATGATAATATTTTAGCATATATTATAACAATATATTGTATAAATAATAATAATAGCAAGTATTTATGAATAGCTATTTATTTTTACAGCTGTTTCGTTTGTGGAACTATTGTATTATTTTACTCGACTCTGCAGTTTTGTAAAACAATGTGTATGATTGTAGTTATCCAATAACGACAAGATTATGTTGTCAAACGGCATCACTTATATAACAGATATCTAACAAAATAATAGCCAATCCCTGATCAGTATATTTAATTAAAGATAGATGTCATGATTGGTCTACAATTTTGAAAAAATTGTAAACCTACAAATTTCCACTGTCGTCCGTCTGTCCACCTGTCTTTCCTTAATCTCGAGAAAGGCGTTAGATAGATGAATAACGAGACCAGGGCCGTGTTCAGTAACGCAGAATACCTAAGTTAGAATTCAGAATGGCTTAGTGGGCGGAACGAAGAATGTTCTGAGCATCATTGAAAGATTATTTTTAGTTAGACAACTGGGCAAAATGGTGGACAACTGGGCAAAATGGTGGGCAAAAATGGAGTTAAAATTATGATCGCAGCAACTGTCGCAAACGAACTGGTCGAAAAGGATGAAGTAACCAATACAATTATTCAAATGGAACTTTCGTCTGATCGTGACGAAATTAAATGAAATGAATTAAAAATATGATTAAAAGTCGCAGCCCGGCATTGTGACGATGTCGAAATATATAATTGCTTGCATGTTAGATTTAATTCATTGTCAGTTCGGAAAATGTTTTATACGTCTGCAGTACAGTTTATCGTACAGTACCTGTATATGTTACGTTACCTGTAAACCAGTGGCGTGCGGTGACATTTGATGATAGGGAAGCTGTGCTGGCCCTGGATAGAATCATTGGAAGCGTTATACAATATTTTGGTGTGTAGCATCCACGAACTAAACCACGTGAGGTTGGTGCTCTGTAAAACGCATGCGCGAATGCCTGTAATCTGGCTGCTTTACAGGATTCAAATATTTTTGCCGTGGAAGCTATCCCATATTTAACAATACGGCGCTTCCATTGGGAATATGCTTATACGAATTTATATTTGGAATGTTCGATATTAAATTTGCTCACAAAAAAGACATTTTTAATGTTTTATAAGAATTTAAAAATTTTGCTTAAACTCATATAGCCTACTATCATGAATATTGAGAGGTTAGGTTAAGTATGGGAGGATTCATTATCACGTTTTGCTTAAGAAACTAAAGTTTCCAGTTAAGTGACTAGTGATAAGTAATATTACACTTATTGAGAATCAACTAATGATATTGAAATATTCCATTTAAAATTTTAATTAATATCATGACATTTTTCATTTTTTCACCGCATAGAACCTGCTGGAGATAAAAGTAATTCGTTAAGTTTTCTCAAATTTGCATTTCCTCTGTGATTTGGTGTAGGTCTCAAACACTGAAGTTGAATTTTATCATTTTGTTCCAAAAAGGTGCCTTTCTAATTTCATCACTTTCGTTTTGAGTTTCCAGTACAAAATTGTGCAATGGCGAGCAGTTTTTTTGACGTCGATCAAAGCGAAGCTACTTCTTGCCATCAATACTATAGAATGAAAATGTTCGTAGTTTTAAAACAAAGAATCAGCTTTTGTCAGACATTTTATTCGGAAATATTCAATATATACAGTATAATAAACACAACTAACCCGATAGTTGTTTCAAATACCAAACGAACAGCCTGATTATTTCCTTATCGGGCTATAAGCCTTAGAGTCCAATAAAGAATCAGGCTGTTCGTTTGGCACTTGAAATTTCTAATACAGTTCGCAACATACAATGATTTCTCTGTCATTCCATTTCTGTACTGTAGATACAGACATATACAATGGTTGAAAAGTATTCCATACAACTTTATTTAGTTCTTTGACTATGTTATAAATTATACTTATTCCAATATGATACACTTATCATATTGATTCTCCTGTTGCTAGATACCAGAAAAGAAAGAGACAAAACTTTATTAAGTTTTGTTTTTCTTTACTGTATACGTTGGTATGTTAATTAATCTTAATAGGGTTACATTCTAATTTTATTCTTCATTTTTACAGGAGGAGAAGTTGAAGCAAAATGACAGAATTTAACGAATTAATTATACGAGAGAAAAGGGAAAATTGAAGAACGTTCCTTCTTGATTTTATGCAAATATTTTCCAAAAATAACATCGCCATATTTTACTGTTGTTTTTAGATAACACATTGCAACGTCAATTGTAAAAGAATGTCAGGAAACGTCCCAGATATTCCAAATGTTGATGTATATTTTGAGGAGCATATGAATTCTCAACAGGACTCTCAGCAAAAGTCTTATTAGGAAGTTAATTTTTAACTTTTCTTTTTACTGTTTTTGGGCTGCAATTTGAAAAAATTGTAGATCTATAAATTCCTATTGGTGTCCGTCTGTTTGTCTTTCTTTAATCTAGAGAACGGAATTACAAATGCTGTGCTGCAATTTTTAATTTCTTTCATTTAAAATGTATGCTCTCCATCTCAAATTAGTAGTGGCTTGATCTATATATTATACTTTCTCGTTAGCAATGGAGTCATGCAGTCATCTATTAGCTGCTTTCAAGGAAAGTTTTGAATTGAAATAACATGATTTCTGGTTCGAAGTTCTTATGTAGACATCAAACGTTCTTATATAGTTAATCGGGGTCTCCTGTCCATGCGGTTTCCATATCTGGTTTCGTTATTCATCTATCTAACTCCATTCTCGAGATTAAGGAAAGACAGTCGGACGACAGTGAGAATTTATAAGTATATAATTTTTTCAAATTGCAGCCCAATAAACTTGAGCACAGGTGTAAATCAATCTTTATTTGATTATTTTTAGTGATTATTATTTAAAATAGTTTTATCTCGGATGAACGAAAATTTGTATTTTAAACAATTAATTACGTTTTCAAATACACAAGAACCGACTGAGGTCTTTTTTAATTAAAAAAGTTTTTAAGGTTAGCCTATACTTATACTTTTTAGATTTTAAAAATTCTTCTATAAGCATGTTATAATTCTAGAAATCTGGATTATGTGTTACGTGTAGCTGTAATTTTTATTTTTAAACCATTTGTAAATTCACATTTATTTTATTACTATTATTTTCTCATTTCTCGATATGAAATAAATGTTTATTATAACGCAAATATCACATATAGCATTTAATTCTAAAATAAGATCTAAATAACTGTTGTTATAATTCCATTCTGCATCGAAATATCCCCCTCTGTGTGGGTTCTGAGGCCTTTTGCAACAAGCTTATGGGTTCACTAGGCCCACAATGAGCTGCTGGCGATGAAAGTCGGGGTCCCGGTATATTCGGAAGGACCAGTCCAAAAATTTCCTAGGGTTTTCCGACCGCTCGGAATTCGATCCTGGATCCTCCAGAGAGGAAAGTTGACGTCTTAACCGCACATTAAAATATTTATTGGTTTAAAACGAAGAGGAAGGAGCGCCTCTAGTGCGAGTTCCCATTTTATCAGTTTGACAGATACTAGCTAAAATGAAAGTTAAATATAAGTTACTTTCTTTTCCCAATTAAATGTCGTCAAGTTGTTTTCGGAATGATAATTTAATATTTAAAGTTATTTTAATTGGAGATTCGAATGTAGGCAAAACATGTTTAATCGAGAGAATATGTCACGGAAAAATTATTGAAAATCCCAAAATTACGATCGGTTTTGATTTTTACTCGAAAACTGTCACACGCAATGGAAAAACTATTACAGTAAGAATTTTTATAGTAAATATTTTATTGGTTTAGTGATAAAATTGAAAGTTCCTTCGTATTAAAAATCATCAAACAAAAAAAAAAAGAGCCGACACTAAATATATATGGAGTCGTTTTTATTAGATTTATACCGTGATAGATTAAGTATTATTACTTTGATAGCTCGCAATATATTTAAGTAATTTTAATAGTTTACATTTTCTGAAATTTGCCACGTGGTTCCAATTTAAATCTTTTACAGTCATTTTAAAAATGGTTTGACAAGTAATTTTCCCTTTAGTGAAGTATATTTTTGCAGAACTATTCATATTGTAAGGTAGAAATATAGAAAAGACTTAACAGTTTATTTTTACATATGTGTTCATTTCTAATTAATTAATTAAATTTTATTAATGTAAATATTTAAATTAAACTAATAAATACAGTACAAATTTAACTAAATTTTTAAAATAATGTATGGTAAACTGTATAAACACACAATGAATTTTTTTTAATTTTAGTATGTACTGGTACAGTATGTGATTGTGTCAGCCACATTATCAACTAATACCAGTGTGTTGGATTATGAGACAGTTTCTATTACAAGATGCTTGTCATCAAGAAATTGTTTCAAAAATAAATTTCGGAAACTTTTTAAATATGATTTTTAATAGCTAGATAAATCACGTATATCATTGAGTTTGGAATAATTTTTATTACAGTATTGTAATCAAAATATAAGTTTGGCTAGTAAAATAAGCATTTCACATATATCCCATTATACTACAGGACAATAATATTTAGGTAATTTACAATAGCATTACTATTTCGGTTCAACATTAAATCTTATAACATTAAAATCTGCATAACATAAAAAATAATATGGCTAAAAAGTTTGCCAAAAGTAGACATTTCTGAATGTTTCTAAAACTAGATACCTAATCTAAAGCTATAAAATCTAAAAGTGTTTCTAACAAACACAAAAGATCTTGGTTTTTTCTGATTCTTTATCAAAAATGAATTCTTTAGTACATTTGCAAATTATTCTTCCTTTAAAACATATATCCTGTTTGTTAGATTTAGTGCATTTAAAATTGGTTTAGCATACTGGGATATTAATTATGGTGAATTAGATTATTTCGTAAAATAAATGCTTCAGAGATCACTAATATTAATCAGAGATGCTCTAATGTTCAGCCAAATTATTGTAGGGTCAACAACTTTGAGGCACAAAATAAAGCTCAAAAGCCATTTTCTCTGACAATGCTTGTTTTTCTGATTCATTATTGTGGTGACACTGCTTCATACCAAACTTCCTGTAGTTGTAGTCTATGTAATGTGCATTTTATTTACATGTTGAGTCTTACTGTCAGATCTGCTTCTGATATTATTATGCCACAACTTTCAAAAGTATTCTTAGATGTTTATTTAATGTTTTTGCTGAGCTATACTTTTTTGTATAATTATTGCTGTCATTTAGTAATAAAATTAAGAATGTGTGTATATGAAATTTATTTATCTTTTCTATTTTGAATAACATTGAAATAGATATTTTATGTAAGGTCATAGTGATAAAGCCATTTAAGTTGCAACGGTTTTGAAAATATTTCCTTGTTTATTCAAACTTTTAGGTTTATTGTCATACGTAACAATAAATTATAAAAAATAAATAACATGAATTTTGGCACAATTTGATCAATAAATAATTCTTAAATAATTTATTTTGTACATACAAAATGAAGTTGATATACTCTTCTTACAATCCAAAAAGTATTCAATACATTTTAAAAAAAGGGCTCATCAAGTTTTAAAAAAACTTGTAATATTTTTTAAAGTAAAATAGACTCCCAAATAATTTTGACAGTGTTTTATTTGCAATCATCAGTCTTACATTGTTTAATAGTTAAATTTCAACTTCAATTTTAGTTTTTATTATTATTTGTTACAAGTTGAAATTGGCTCAAACTACTCTTAATAGAAATATACTGAATGTCACGTTTCACATGAAGTTATTATCAATAATGCATAATTTTTTGTTATGTAATATACAGTGACTCCAGTTTACCAGATTTTTAAAAAATTTTTATTATAAATATTTGGGTGGCAGAACCATTATAAATATTTTGGATTGTTTAAGGAGAAAGTTTGAGAAATGTTCTGTATACAGTATGTTAAACTTGATGTAGACTGTGAAAAAGGTCAAAAAATGTTTGTTTAAATAAAATATAGTGTTGCTGGAAAAAGTAAGGTGTAAGCTAAATTTAGTTTTATCTTAAATAGAAGTGTTTTTAAAAGATTCATCATTGAGCAACCAATAAATTTTATTTCCTTGTTTAAAGCAGTGAAATATTTTATTTTTTAAATTACTCAAGCTAATGCTTTAATTTAGCTTAGCTGCAAGGAAATATTTTGCTTGATGCTCAACTGACCAGGAAAAAAAATTTTGAATGTAATATAAATTAAATAATCTGTAAGTTTAGAAATACATAGCCACATCTTGATATAAATAAACAAACGTTTAATAGTTTATTAGAATTTTATTTCATTTCTGTCAAAAATATTTCCATTTTAAAATTGAAAAAGTAAAAATGAACTTACCTGTAAATCAAAATAAATCCACTTGCACTTAAAAGTTATCATAGTTTGCCAATCTTGGTAATAAAATTAAAGTAAAATTTCTTGTAAACTAAATAATGTAATTATTAACAGATGTTAGTGTGTCTACTTTCAATCCCAAAATTACGATCGGTTTTGATTTTTACTCGAAAACTGTCACACGCAATGGAAAAACTATTACAGTAAGAATTTTTATAGTAAATATTTTATTGGTTTAGTGATAAAATTGAAAGTTCCTTCGTATTAAAAATCATCAAACAAAAAAAAAAGAGCCGACACTAAATATATATGGAGTCGTTTTTATTAGATTTATACCGTGATAGATTAAGTATTATTACTTTGATAGCTCGCAATATATTTAAGTAATTTTAATAGTTTACATTTTCTGAAATTTGCCACGTGGTTCCAATTTAAATCTTTTACAGTCATTTTAAAAATGGTTTGACAAGTAATTTTCCCTTTAGTGAAGTATATTTTTGCAGAACTATTCATATTGTAAGGTAGAAATATAGAAAAGACTTAACAGTTTATTTTTACATATGTGTTCATTTCTAATTAATTAATTAAATTTTATTAATGTAAATATTTAAATTAAACTAATAAATACAGTACAAATTTAACTAAATTTTTAAAATAATGTATGGTAAACTGTATAAACACACAATGAATTTTTTTAAATTTTAGTATGTACTGTTACAGTATGTGATTGTGTCAGCCACATTATCAACTAATACCAGTGTGTTGGATTATGAGACAGTTTCTATTACAAGATGCTTGTCATCAAGAAATTGTTTCAAAAATAAATTTCGGAAACTTTTTAAATATGATTTTTAATAGCTAGATAAATCACGTATATCATTGAGTTTGGAATAATTTTTATTACAGTATTGTAATCAAAATATAAGTTTGGCTAGTAAAATAAGCATTTCACATATATCCCATTATACTACAGGACAATAATATTTAGGTAATTTACAATAGCATTACTATTTCGGTTCAACATTAAATCTTATAACATTAAAATCTGCATAACATAAAAAATAATATGGCTAAAAAGTTTGCCAAAAGTAGACATTTCTGAATGTTTCTAAAACTAGATACCTAATCTAAAGCTATAAAATCTAAAAGTGTTTCTAACAAACACAAAAGATCTTGGTTTTTTCTGATTCTTTATCAAAAATGAATTCTTTAGTACATTTGCAAATTATTCTTCCTTTAAAACATATATCCTGTTTGTTAGATTTAGTGCATTTAAAATTGGTTTAGCATACTGGGATATTAATTATGGTGAATTAGATTATTTCGTAAAATAAATGCTTCAGAGATCACTAATATTAATCAGAGATGCTCTAATGTTCAGCCAAATTATTGTAGGGTCAACAACTTTGAGGCACAAAATAAAGCTCAAAAGCCATTTTCTCTGACAATGCTTGTTTTTCTGATTCATTATTGTGGTGACACTGCTTCATACCAAACTTCCTGTAGTTGTAGTCTATGTAATGTGCATTTTATTTACATGTTGAGTCTTACTGTCAGATCTGCTTCTGATATTATTATGCCACAACTTTCAAAAGTATTCTTAGATGTTTATTTAATGTTTTTGCTGAGCTATACTTTTTTGTATAATTATTGCTGTCATTTAGTAATAAAATTAAGAATGTGTGTATATGAAATTTATTTATCTTTTCTATTTTGAATAACATTGAAATAGATATTTTATGTAAGGTCATAGTGATAAAGCCATTTAAGTTGCAACGGTTTTGAAAATATTTCCTTGTTTATTCAAACTTTTAGGTTTATTGTCATACGTAACAATAAATTATAAAAAATAAATAACATGAATTTTGGCACAATTTGATCAATAAATAATTCTTAAATAATTTATTTTGTACATACAAAATGAAGTTGATATACTCTTCTTACAATCCAAAAAGTATTCAATACATTTTAAAAAAACTTGTAATATTTTTTAAAGTAAAATAGACTCCCAAATAATTTTGACAGTGTTTTATTTGCAATCATCAGTCTTACATTGTTTAATAGTTAAATTTCAACTTCAATTTTAGTTTTTATTATTATTTGTTACAAGTTGAAATTGGCTCAAACTACTCTTAATAGAAATATACTGAATGTCACGTTTCACATGAAGTTATTATCAATAATGCATAATTTTTTGTTATGTAATATACAGTGACTCCAGTTTACCAGATTTTTAAAAAATTTTTATTATAAATATTTGGGTGGCAGAACCATTATAAATATTTTGGATTGTTTAAGGAGAAAGTTTGAGAAATGTTCTGTATACAGTATGTTAAACTTGATGTAGACTGTGAAAAAGGTCAAAAAATGTTTGTTTAAATAAAATATAGTGTTGCTGGAAAAAGTAAGGTGTAAGCTAAATTTAGTTTTATCTTAAATAGAAGTGTTTTTAAAAGATTCATCATTGAGCAACCAATAAATTTTATTTCCTTGTTTAAAGCAGTGAAATATTTTATTTTTTAAATTACTCAAGCTAATGCTTTAATTTAGCTTAGCTGCAAGGAAATATTTTGCTTGATGCTCAACTGACCAGGAAAAAAAATTTTGAATGTAATATAAATTAAATAATCTGTAAGTTTAGAAATACATAGCCACATCTTGATATAAATAAACAAACGTTTAATAGTTTATTAGAATTTTATTTCATTTCTGTCAAAAATATTTCCATTTTAAAATTGAAAAAGTAAAAATGAACTTACCTGTAAATCAAAATAAATCCACTTGCACTTAAAAGTTATCATAGTTTGCCAATCTTGGTAATAAAATTAAAGTAAAATTTCTTGTAAACTAAATAATGTAATTATTAACAGATGTTAGTGTGTCTACTTTCTATTTTCTGTTATTCTGTTAATTAATAACTTATTGAATTATTTATTTATTATAAATTTGACATATATTAAACTTAGATTCTGGAACTACCATAATACAAATTTGTAAATAGAAGCATGGCATTTATTTCTTCAAATAAATTGAATACAGTGTTATA
>NW_019384441.1:706091-717941 GCF_000671375.1 Centruroides sculpturatus
TTTTTTATTTTTTTATATTTTTTAATATATTTATTTTGTTTGTACAAAATAAAAAAAATAATTTTTAACGATACAATAGTCTTTGTTAGGCTTAACATCGACGAAGATTCAACGCGAAGCGACACGCAACGGAGAAAAATTTCGACATCGGATACGTTAAACTATTTTTTCGTACGTAAATCAGTTATCCGAAATATCAGTTATCCGGACAACCCCCAGTTCCCAATTGATTCGGAAAATCGACGCTCTACTGTATATATATAAAATCTCAAGAAGAAAGTTAGATAGATAAAAGCCTTTTATCTATATCTTTCTTCTCGAAATTAACGAAACAGACGAATGCACAATTCGTGTTTTTCATGAACTGTAGAGGTGCAGCATTTTTAAAAAATGGCCACTTTATCTGGGTAGCTTGTAACCAGTAATGCAAAATTAATCATATATTACTGTCCGATATAATGAAATATGCTGCTTGTAGCTGTTTATCGAAAAATTTTATAGAAAGAATTGCTAGCGGGACACGTCATTATGTGGTATTGAAACAAATGAGCGCGATCGTTCTATACATATTTGTGCCCTTTGTGTTAAAAAACAACATCAGCTTTGACATTGTCCCATCAAGACCGGATTTACAAGTAAGCTATGTAAGCTGTTGCTTAGGTCCTCGACTTTCAAGGGGCCTCAAACATTTCTACAAAAAAGAAAATTGAAGTCAAATTTTGTAATAAAAAGTTTTTACAAACCAACAAAATATACTTTACTTTTTTGTGTAGTATTTCATTTATTTTTTAAAGAATTAATATGATCAACAAGAAACTCATAGACTTATATTTATAAGTACTTCATAAAAGATTACAAAAAATACATCCTGCTGCATAGAAAGCTATAGTTTACTATTAAATATTTTAAATTCCAGATTAGACTAAAATTTGCAAATATTTAGTGAATATGAAAATTAGTTTTTAAATCAAAATCTAAAGAATATAAACAAACTGTTTGTTTAATTGTTAACTAAAAAATTATTCAATTGTACTTAATTGGGTAGGATGGGGTGGAGTAAAAGTTGTATAACAGTAGCATTTAATGAGTTTTAAGTGTTCTTTAATTTAGTTGTAGAAATTCTGAGCTTATAATAAAAGCTACACACTGCGAATAAAAACATTAACTTACATAAAAATGGTAGACATGGTAAGGGTATTTTACACATGCTACTTTTAATGTATTTTAAAATACTCCTGTATTTAACAAAATAATAATAATAGAAGTTAAATGGAATTTTTTTACATAGACTTATAATGGGAATACAAAATTCGATGTACTGTCGTTATTAATTGTTTCTTAAGAATAATTTCTGTGCAGGGTATAATACATTAAGATACGCTGGGTCAATTTTTCAAGAAAAGTAGGGAAAAAAGATACGTATTTTAAAAAATTTGGCAAGAACAACTTCGCCGTATTTCGCATGTTGGGTAGACGATAATCTTTGACCTCTGAAATATCCTGTTCTAAGAACTTTAAAATTTGGCCTCTGTCACAACACGCCATTTTATTAACAAAATTTCGTTCGAGTCGTTACTTCACAAGATTTGTCGATTTAAGTCGCTACCAAGGAAGCTTTTTTCCGCTTCTTTAATAGCGACTGAAAATCACCAAATTTTCATAGCATCAATGCCTCTTATCCACAAGCTATAACAAGGGGACAATAGGATGTCTAAAAGTTAATGAATGTTAAAAAAAAATTAACACAATGGAAAAGTCGTTCTGTCATCTAGTGAGAGAAAATGAAATAAAATTCACATATTGCCAGACATTTTTTTCCCACTCTTTCCGCCCTGTGGGCATTAAGAGGGCCTCTTTTTGCAAGCCCATTATGGGTTCGGCCAGGCCCACAATGGGGCTGCCAGGTGGTGAGGGACGGGACCCGACATATCCGAACGGACCACTCCCGAAAAATTCCTGGGGATTTTTCGACCCGTTCGGATTCGAACCCCGGTTCCCCAGAGCGGTAGGCTGCCATCTTGACCGCTCTGCCATCCGGCCGCATATTGCCAGACATACTAAGTGGAAAGTCCTGGCACATTACGGAATGTGCTGATTGATTTAACAGATACGACATCACGCGTGACGTTGCTCTCAAGTCGATTCTTTCCATAGACAGACTATAAAGGAAACTTTAAAGAATATATACACTCAGTTACAAAAAAGCATTCAGGTAATTTTTCCAGCAACATTTAAAATCTGTTAAAACAGATGGCGCCAAACACGGATAATAATTAATTTAAAAACTTTTATGTAATTAATTAAATTATAAAATGGAAAAGCTTAATTTTCAGGATAGAGGTGAGCTCTATTAAAAGTTGTAAATGCTGATAACGAGTAAAATGTTCATCAAGTCCGACCCTACTCGAGATATGACACGTGACCACCTCTACCAAAAAAAACCGCACATACATAATCAGAAAACCCCCCAAAATTTTCATTTATCGAGGTACCGTAGTTCATAAATGTAAAAATGTTGAGGATCATTTTTGATGAATCGCCATACTTTCCCTCCGTTATATAAAACAGCCGGCGAGAACGTAAAAATAACACTGACATGCAACAGTAATGAAATTTTGCACGTGAAATTAAAAAATAAATCCATTTCAATATCCGCAAACTAGAATTCATCACTAAAAACAGTTTTATCACAAATGTTGCATAGTAGTATGTTGTAAAGCCATCTCTGACATTAATCAGTTTACACTAATAGCCAGACTGCCATTTTTCGATTTATAACATTTGTGATGAAGCTGTTATTTTGTTGTATTTTTATGTATCACGATTTTTTAATTTATTTTCACTACTATTTTCCGTGCAGAATTCGATTAGCCTATACATTCCACGGTACTGTACATGAGTCTACCGTCTACACAACGTAAAAGATTTTTATTGAAGTAAAATATCGAACAAACGTTTCCTAAACTTTCTTTTTACGTGCCTAGACACAGGGCCAGATCATCGCATAGACAAATGAGACAAATGTCTAGGGCCCGGTTTTTAGAAGGGCCCGGTCAAACTGTTTATTTTGAAAAGATTTGTAAATAAGATAGTTTACTTTTCTGTTGGATAACAGTATATAATAAACAAATAAACAAAAATATATTTCTTTTTATATGGTTATTGTGAATTCTAAAATCTAAAGAAAATGTACGTGGGTTGTTCAAAAAGTTCCCGAACTTTTTGAATAGCGCGCCTCCAGTTATTTTTTAATCCGCTTGGGGGAGTTGTGTCCGCGGAAACCCCCCGAGTAACCTCCTTCAACCCATTTGTTGATATCTTGTTTTGGTGATTAGCTACGGCCGTTTATATGAAGTGGTGTTTGTGGGGTTCGGCGAAAATCTCAGAATTTCACAGAACAACGCTGTTTGAAAGAACAGCGTTGTTCTGTGAAATTCTGTGTGAAACTCGGAAAATCCTTCACTGAAACTTTCCACGGGTGGGTGAAACAGCCCCCGCCCCAAAACAGCTCGACAAGTTCGCTCAAATGTTAAGATGATGTTGACTGTTTTTTCAATGCAAAGGAAGTTGTACACCACGAATACCTACTTACAGGCCAGACAGTCAACACGGAGTACTACCTGGTGTTATGAAATGCCTAAGAGACAAAATCAGGCGAAAACGGCCCGAACTTTGGAGGAGCGGCGAGTGGTTTTTTTCACCACGACAACGCACCGGCTCATTTGTCCCTCAGAACACGAGCTTTTGGAAAAAACAAGACTGCTGTGCTTCCCCACCCACCCTACTCACCTGACCTGGCCCCATGCGACTTTTTCCTGTTCTCCAACAAACTAAAAAATACGCTCAAAGAAAAAAGATTTGCCACCATTCCAGAGATAGAAAAAAAAACACGAGAAGAGATAGAAAAAAAAACGGAGAAGCTTATGAGCATTCCGGAAGAAGCGTTCCAAGATGTTTCAAAAAGTGGAAACACCGTTGAAATAAGTGTATATGTTGCGGAGGAGACTACTTTGAAGGGGACCCTAACAAATAAATTGTACGTGAAGTATTTTTTTTNGTGCCGGGCTGTGAACGGCTCACGTATTTGTAAAATCTAAGTGACTCGTACAACATGGAATTCGTATAAAACGGAATTATCAACAGTGTTATAGGGTGGTCGACTGTATAAATTAAATTTCTGTAAAGGTTTAGTGTGAATATACACGTTGGTCCATTTTTAATCAGTCCACTGAAATAACTTAAAAAATACACAACTTAAAAAATTATTGAACCAAAAATGCCTGACTTTGGGTAAGCCACAAGATGGAGCTATCGGTTTCATCACAAATGGTGAAAACAGGATCAACTTTATTTTCTTAAATGGAAACCCATTTTTTTATTGCATATTATGATTCTACATCAAAAACAAACAAACTTTTATCTAAAATATTTTTTCAAACAATGCATTTGTCAGAAGTTATGAGTGTGTGAAGCTTTACACAGTTGCACACAGTACAAACATGCATTTATGGACCTGTGAAGTTTATTGGAAAAAATGAAGAAAAATGCTTAAAAATCATTAAATTAAATTAATAAACTATTATTTGGAGGAATCATTCTTTCTTTTCAAATAATGAACTAATGCAAAAATTAATGCTATAGCTTTTTAACACCATAAAGTTTGTGATAAAGAAATGTTGATCTTGATTGACTAAAATAGACCACTCTATTTACCTTATATGTTTGTCTACAATGTATTTAATCTAAGAACCAATTTGACATGAGCTTGGCAGGAATTGATGATATTACATACTTGCAAACCTTTAGAATGGGGTACATTGGTAGAAAAATGCTGTTATTGAATAAAAATTCTGACAGCATGACAAGTGAAAAAAATTCTTTATTAACATTGATATTGCACAATGCTTGTATTAAGAGTTTGGCAATATAGTTTTATACTCTTTAACGTTACAATTTAAAAGTCAAATATTTTATGGGAATGCATCATAAATCTACACCTAGATTTATGATGTGTTCCATCTTGATATGTTATGAATCTTGCAATCGCATGAGTGCCTCCTGCTATATTATATACCTTTATGTGATGTTTTGCTTTGTTAATAATTTCTTTTGTTACAGTACAATGTATTCATGACAGTTGCTCTCAATCAGTTTGTTGACTTTCACTGCAATTATTTAGGGCAATAATTTTTCTGGTTATTTATTTCCTATCTGTTTTTTTTCTTACCATATTGAATATCTTTTCCTTTTGTCATCTATGGGATTTGTGAGATTTTACAAAGATTACAAATCTTTGTAATCTTTGTAAAATCCCACAAATCTCAAACGACCATCTAGTTTCTCTTCTTGAGAAAGTTCATACCATACAGCCTATATATTCTTAAGTGATGAATCAGATGTTTCTTCTTTTTGGGTGGAGAAACTGTAATGCTTCTCAATAATTTGTTACAGATTATAACTGTAAAAGTAACTTGTTTTCTTCCACTGATGAGGTGGCCATAATTGATTTAACCACCAACAAGGCATGATCAGATCACATTTGAACTAAAATTCTCATACATATACCAACATACTGTACATATAAAAAATATCAATCCTAGTTCTTTCCCAATTGAAGGAGTCTGAGAATGTCGTTCTGGTTTGCTTCAGTTGTTTGTAATAAAATACAATGTGTTCAGCATATATATTGGTGTTAGACTCGTTAAATGAAGTGTTTGTGTGATGATATCAAATTCTTTAAAAAGGGAAAAGCAGCCTGTTCATTGACGGAGCATACAAAACACTGATAGTCCATGCCGAACGCTGATGGTTTACAACTATGTAATTATTCTAGACAGCAATTTTAGTGTTAAAGAATAAAGATATTTTTTTTTTTTGAGGAAATCTCATTTAGTTCCAATTTAAAATTTTGTGAGCTTCATTAATAAGATATAAATATCAGATTCATTTATGTGAATCAGAATATTCAATTTTATCCAAACTGATTAGTATAATAGATTTATGACTGCTAAAAAGCATCTTATTTGTATCATTATAATTAATTAATTTATTAAATGTTTTTAATTTTTACGGTATATCTTGTGCAAATAAGTTTTATATTTTCATTTATACAATGGATTATTATACCATTTATTTTTTCTATAATTATACATACATAAGAATATGGTTTAAATAAAAATTTATGCTTATATGTGGACAACTCTGAAAGTTTCTAGATATGTGTGGGTCTCTATGCTGAGTTGAGATATCCAATTTGATTACACCAGTCAATTTCTTTTGTTGTTGAGAATTAATAAACTTGATTCATGGAAATGGAGGTTTCACATTTTCCTAGGAAAAGAGCCTAACTTACTTTCATATTAAAATATAGATTAATTTACTTATAATAATTTACATCTCAAGTTTATAGATAAGCACAATTTTTGTGATCATGATTGTATTATGAGTTGAGAGAAAGAGTAAGATTCAGGAGCCAGAGAATCAAGATACCTCTGAGCATAACTACCAAAGTTCTTTGCAGTCCACAGATGATGTTTCAGACACAAATTGAGAAGAGTTAGATTAACAGTAGGATCTGAAAATTCAAATAACTTTTATCCACTTTCCTCTAGTATTTAAATCCTACTGAGATGTGATTATTTTCTAATAGGTAGTGTTTCAAAATGGTGAGAGGACTTCTGTTTTTCCTGAATGGCAATTATAGACCTCCAGTGTTTTGTTTTCTTTTTTGAAAATTCTCTCCACTTCTTTCTGTCCAGAGAAGTTTTTGTTATTCAACTTCCATCTCTCTTTCAAATCTCTCCTTACATATATCTCAAATCACAATTATTATTTAATTATTAATACACAGTTTCATAATAGAATTAATTTTTATACATTAATATATACTTTGATCCTAATAAATGTCTTGCAACCATATGTAACTTTTTCAATACTGTAGTGTGGCTGCATCACAGGTGCTAACTATTCATAAGCATATGCAAATTATATCGTGTCTTAAAGTACTCCCTACTATATTTTACATAGCATTTTTCACCTTCCCGAACCAACTATACAAGTAATCACCCCACTAAATTTGTGAGATTCTTTCAACATGCTTTCTGTACAGAATATAAAAGCTATCTCTTCTGCATTCTGGAAATGCTGTCCCTAAAGCAGTTTTTTGACTTTTCAGAATAGAAATTAGTCACCAGATACCACATGACTTGTGGGTAGATAGTTCACTAGTTAAATATTTAATTAATTTAGCCAGTAAAGCCATTTCCTTGTCATTGTTGTGATAAAGCAGGAAGCCTTAAGTCTGGTCTCTACCTGTTTCTACTGGATTACCTGAAAGACTTAAATAAATAAATGGTAACATAACTTTAACAGTGACAGTCTTTCAATCCTCTATGAACATAGTTGCAATATGACCTAGTCTGTCAATTTCCATTTTGTTTTCACCTCATGTGGAATGAAGCAGAGTTTGAGAAATGATTCTTGCTGCAAACATTAGAAAAATTGACCTGAGTTAAACCCCATTTAAAACTGTAAAACATTGCTTGAAAATGCTTCCAAGTCATCTCCATTGCAAATATTCAACAGAATGTCAAATATATTTCACTCCATTTCAGAATGGCAGGAGATTGCAAGAGCATGACATTTATTGGCATACCTACTAAACAAAAATTATTAAATTCAGCAAACTGCAACACTACATGTTTGTACTTTTCTGATATCCAGAAACTTTCAGTAAGGCCCATGTATAAAATAAGTATTTTATAATAATAATTTTAATTATTATACTATTATTTATTACAGTTACAATTATGGGATACAGCAGGAATGGAACAATTTCGTCAAGCTATGCCACAACATTATTATAGAAATGCAAAAGCAGTATTATTTGTTTATGACATGACAGACAAAAATTCTTTTGATAATATTAATAAGTGGATTGAAGAATGCAGGAATTATCAAGAAAATGATAGAGTTCATTGGATTTTAATTGGGAATAAATCCGATTGTGTTGACAATATTGTAATTTCTACAGAAATGGCAAAAAATTATGCAAATAAACAAAAGATGGATTTATATGAAACTTCTGCAAAAAATGAAATTGAATCAAATACTATAAATACGCTTATGCTTGACTTAGCAAAAAAATTGGATACTTCTGAACACATTGTCGTCAAAAATGTGCCACGTCCAATTATAATTAAACGAAGAACTCAGGCTCATACATCTCTAATCAGAGATCAAATTATATCTGATTCTTTTTGTAGTAATTGTTAATGCAATGAACTGTGATATTCGAAAGTTACATTAACACATAATTCATTTAAACTAACACAGTATTACATTTACAATTAGGGAAACAGCAGGGATGGAAAAATTTTGTCAATCTATGCCAGCCACAATATTATTGTAGAAATGAAAAGCAGTATTATTTTTTTATGACATGACAGAGAAATTCATTTGTAGAAAGTACTTCTGATGATGGTGAAAAATTACTGTATTTTGGTAAAATCATTTTCTATGAATGCGTCTTTCCAATGTGCCTTTAGCTCAATTTTACAGTTATATTCAATTTTTGAATTAATATATAATAAATAAATGTGTAAATAAAGTAAATAAATCATGCCTGTTTATTATCACATGCATAATAGTAATATATAAGTTTTTGTTAAAATTATTTTATCAAATCTCTGTCAAATCATTATTTGATTATTACTGAATGATTGAGTGATACTCAGTAATTCAAAATCATAAGTAATTGAACTTCAAATCCACTTTTGAGTTCATTTTTGGCATATCAATTTCAGAAAAGAAACATTCTCATTAAATCTATTCCATGAAATGAAATTGTTTTGATATTCATTCACTTTAACTCTCCTTGTGAAGTGAATTGTTATTATTGTGAACACTTCTACATTTTCATATATTGGAATTAAAACAACTATTGTTCCATTACATAATCATTTATAATTAGTGAAATATATTTAAAATGTACTTTAACTTTCAAATAAATTTTTTGATTTTGCCAAGTTAGAAAGAAAATTACATTAATGAAACAATAAATATGTAAGGTTGTATATTGTTATTTTATCTAGAGTTTTTTTGTGTATTTTTCTGAGGTGGTTTTTAAGAGTTTAATGACTTTGAAATATATTTTCACTAACAGTTGTCACAATAGTCAGAACTGTGGTGCTTTTCTCTTTATGTGCTGTATTGATGCTTCCTCAACTTGGTGGAAGATTTTGGAATGTACCTCATGTATTTGCTGAGTGGTTCTCTAGTCCTAGAGTAAAGGTATTTCACACAATCTTGGGGCTGTGGTAAGATCAAGTGGGGCTTTGTCACTGCAATAAACCAAAAATTACATTGTTGCGCTTTTCCATTAGTTGCTTGTTTTCCAATCTAATATCCTTTCTGAAGGTGTTAATTTAAGGGGTTAAAAAGACCTCCCGGAAGGCATCCCCCTATAGGCAGATCGCCCAACCAAAGAAGATTCTACTGTCGTACTTTAATATAATTTAAACGAAATTTAAGAATCGGAAATATCGTGGAGTATGAGATTACTCGATGTATTGGATTAGCGAGTAACGATACGAATAAATGTTCGTATCGTTTACATTTTCGCAAGCAGAAAAGAGCCTCAAAGGAAAGGTCGACTCTGCTTAATAACCTAAGTTAATATTGTGTTCCTGTGATTGGGAAGGATGTCGTAAAACATCACGTTAGTCTATATTCAGTCATATATACAGTAGAGCGTCGATTTTCCGGAAGTCAATCATTCGAAAGAATTCCAGTCGGCAAATTTAAATTTTCGCCAGTGCTGTGGCGCTTCAATCTTTGGCTATGTCTTGGGCTACTCAAATATTTTACGTTTTTGATACTAAATTAACATCTGAAGTATAATTTTTTATTGTTTTTATATTTTTCAATATATTTATTTNTCACCACGACAACGCACCGGCTCATTTGTCCCTCAGAACACGAGCTTTTGGCAAAAACAAGACCGCTGTGCTTCCCCACCCACCCTACTCACCTGACCTGGCCCCATGCGACTTTTTCCTGTTCTCCAACAAACTAAAAAATACGCTCAAAGAAAAAAGATTTGCCACCATTCCAGAGATAGAAAAAAAAACACGAGAAGAGATAGAAAAAAAAAACGGAGAAGCTTATGAGCATTCCGGAAGAAGCGTTCCAAGATGTTTCAAAAAGTGGAAACACCGTTGAAATAAGTGTATATGTTGCGGAGGAGACTACTTTGAAGGGGACCCTAACAAATAAATTGTACGTGAAGTATTTTTTTTTTGTAATAAATAAAGTTCGGGAACTTTTTGAACAACCCTCGTATTCTTATGTTTCTTTTTATTGAAAGTAAAAGAAAACTCCCAATAATTTAGAATTATTTTTATAGCGATAAGAATAATATTAACTATATGTATTCTTGAATCCTGTGAAATATTGTTAAATAATTTTACTTTTATTTTTTATTAAGCAGCTGCAGTGTCCGTATGCGATTTAATAGAAATAATAGTAACAAAATTTATTAATTGAAATTTTCTTCTTCAAAATGTCTAGGGCCCCAAAGTGGGTTAATCCGGTCCTGCTAATGGGACGTATAGCATAAAAACAAATAAGTACAGTGTCGGTTTAAAGTAAGGTCATATGACCTCCGAAATCTGTTCGTTAACACTTTTTGTCTCGTTAATATTTTATTATAATTAAAAAGAAGGTTTGTTATACAACAGTCAGTAGAGTGAAGATAAAAAAAATATGAACGTCTACAGGAGGTCGGATGGCCCTGCATTGACTGGAAGCCATCCCACGAAGGGACTATTTATTTTATAATCCGCTGTAATTAATTACACGTGCTCATTTAATTACATGTTTTTACAGCACGTGTCGTTCACTGCGACTCCTGAAAACGACTCCTGCCAGTTAAAGTACATGTGTGACGCAGTAAACAAGTAAACAATAGATCAACATCGAATTAAATACAGGTAACCCCCGTATAACATGGGAGTTACGTTCCAAAAAATTGCAGTGTTATGCAAATCCGTGTTATACGAAACAAAGAACTAGTGCGAAAAAGGGGGTTAGCTTCCAAAAAATAAAAAACATGTTCTTAAATCCTTATTTAAATCGGATTTATTATTCATTTTTTTCACAGGTAAAATACTTATTTATTATTTAAGTAAATATTTTATCAGAGGATTATTCATTTTATATAATGATCTCAACATGAGCATTATCAACTGGTAACAGTTTGTGGGTGCGTTCGTTAATAGCGGTCGCTCCGCAACGGGAGTGCGCTGCTGTTTGTAGGCATTTAGGAACGACGGTGAAAGAAAGATGACGGCGCCCGCACTATCGATAGTATCGTGTGGAGCAATCTATAATTCTAAAATGAGCTTTTAGAGGCAAAAGAAGGATCCCAATTTTATAATTTAACCATTAAATGGAGTATTTGTTGAAAGAGCATTTAAAGTAGCCACGAAAACAATTAGAATGCTCGCGCGGAGTTACGCGGAGGTATAAAACGATGTTGAACGCACCCTTTATTACATTTTATGTTGTACGAGGGTTTTACCCAATTCCCGAACCGTGTTGGAGTGAACCCGTGCTGTAAAAGCACCGTGTTATACGGGGGATGTTCCCAATTATCGAATCGTGTTAGAGTGAATCCGTGCTATAGAAGTGCCGTGTTATACGGGGGTTACCTGTACTTGTTATATTTTCTTTTGCAAAATTACTTACTTTAATAAAATAAAAGAATTAAACTAGTCTTTGATATGATTTCCCCCTTTTTAACTATTTACTATTAAAAAAAAAAACACTATAAAATGTAAAATAGTTTTT
>NW_019384441.1:723251-725029 GCF_000671375.1 Centruroides sculpturatus
TATTTTATAATCCGCTGTAATTAATTACACGTGCTCATTTAATTACATGTTTTTACAGCACGTGTCGTTCACTGCGACTCCTGAAAACGACTCCTGCCAGTTAAAGTACATGTGTGACGCAGTAAACAAGTAAACAATAGATCAACATCGAATTAAATACAGGTAGCCCCCGTATAACATGGGAGTTACGTTCCAAAAAAATTGCCATGTTATGCAAATCCGTGTTATACGAAACAAAGAACTAGTGCGAAGAAGGGAGTTAGTTTCCAAAAAATAAAAAAACATGTTCTTAAATCCTTATTTAAATCGGATTTATTATTCATTTTTTTCACAGGTAAAATACTTATTTATTATTTAAGTAAATATTTTATCAGAGGATTATTCATTTTATATAATGATCTCAACATGAGCATTATCAACTGGTAACAGTTTGTGGGTGCGTTCGTTAATAGCGGTCGCTCCGCAACGGGAGTGCGCTGCTGTTTGTAGGCATTTAGGAACGACGGTGAAAGAAAGATGACGGCGCCCGCACTATCGATAGTATCGTGTGGAGCAATCTATAATTCTAAAATGAGCTTTTAGAGGCAAAAGAAGGATCCCAATTTTATAATTTAACCATTAAATGGAGTATTTGTTGAAAGAGCATTTAAAGTAGCCACGAAAACAATTAGAATGCTCGCGCGGAGTTACGCGGAGGTATAAAACGATGTTGAACGGACCCTTTATTACATTTTATGTTGTACGACGGTTTACCCAATTCCCGAACCGTGTTGGAGTGAACCCGTGCTGTAAAAGCACCGTGTTATACGGGGGATGTTCCCAATTATCGAATCGTGTTAGAGTGAATCCGTGCTATAGAAGTGCCGTGTTATACGGGGGTTACCTGTACTTGTTATATTTTCTTTTGCAAAATTACTTACTTTAATAAAATAAAAGAATTAAACTAGTCTTTGATATGATTTCCCCTTTTTAACTATTTACTATAAAAAAAACACTATAAAATGTAAAATAGTTTTTCTTAATTTAAAGAAAACCCTACCACCGCCGGCCTCATAAATCAGTGTTCTGTTGCATTGATGATAGGATGCGACAATGTTGGTCACAAGTCCTAATTGACCTTCAAATTTTTCATTTCTTCGTTACTTGTCGGTTGCGTTTTTTACTCGAACTATTAATCAATCATTTATATTTCATCAGTTGAAAGTAAAAACACGGAAAAATTCCTTACTTAATAAATATTAATAGCGCAAATAATGATGACCTTATTATGTATAGTATAATGTTATATAATACAATTTGTTTGTATGTATAATACATTTTTAATGTATAATGAATTGACATGATAGCAATCATAGCACAATTTAATAATTCGCTATTATGTCAGTTTTGTTTTGTCATTTATTTATCATAAACCTGGTTTTGAGGTCTAAATAAAAGCTTTTTTATTCTTATAATAAAATTCATATAGAAAATCATGAAATCGAACTCGAAGGTTATATATCTTTCAATAAATGACATTGGACCTCACTGCGATTCGATCTCGTCACGCTCTTGTAGTGATTGCAATGTCCCTAGTGGTAATATTTTCTCTAGTTGATTTTAGCAAATATCGAAGATTGGTAGTCGAAAGACCAGGTAATCTACCGGCTCTAATAAGAATGAAATTCAATAATAAACGAAAAATAACAATAGAGATTTATTGTTAGAATGTATTCTTCACGAAGAGAACTTTCGCTCGCAATGCTTCAATTTGTAATTTTAATTTTATTTTTTACTTC
>NW_019384441.1:727366-769968 GCF_000671375.1 Centruroides sculpturatus
ATATGAATGTAAATTTTTCTAAAATTCATAAGAATGAAATTCAATAATAAACGAAAAATAACAATAGAGATTTATTGTTAGAATGTATTCTTCACGAAGAAAACTTTCGCTCGCAATGCTTCAATTTGTAATTTTAATTTTATTTTTTACTTCTCGACAAATGATGTCAAAGGCTTCACCAATTTATTATAGACACTTGGATCTTGTCAAACACGGGACAGAAGACAAAAACTATGCTAGTATGTTCCGTGCGAGACAAAGTCCCAAAGAATTTCAAACATTTTCCAAAGATTACAGCTACATACCGTATTTGTATCGACTGTTGTCACGTTTAACGACCAAAGGTGATATAGGCAATATAACACCCGAAAGAGAATTCCCAATGACAAAAATAACGACAGAAGCCAATTATCCATCAAAGACACAAACAGATTGGCTGAAACTAGAGTTGGAAAGGCTAAGAGATAAAAAACTAAAAGAATTACAAGATCTCGAGAACCAAAGCATGGACGAGTTTGTATCAACTAAATCTATTGGAATAGATATTGATACAACTAAATCGGAACTATCGCCTACCCGAATTATATATGGCTTTCTAATTATCTCTATTATAATAGTTTGTGCAACATTCGTCCAGTTGTGTAGAAGATTCTCCTCTGAACTGATTTGTTCGCCAAATCCAATCAGAAAATCTATTGCACAGAAACCAACACCATCAGAATTGGCGGAAACAACTTCATTAATACAGGAGACTAGAAAAGAAAGTATTTCAACAAGTATATCGTCACTTAATTCAGAAAATTCGTTCATAAATGTTAAAAGGAAGATTGAAGATTTGAACAAAGAAGAAACAGAACAGTTGATCACCTTCCTTACCTCTTACTATAAACCGGAACCATAGATAATTTTTAACAATCGATAACGATTCATTAAAAATTTGGAGACTTATAAATGAAATAATTCTGAAGACTTATTCGAAAACTGCTTGTGAGAACATTCTCCTCAACTCGATATTTTGAAAAACTAAATGACCTGCGATACAGTCACGTAATTATAACGCCATCGCTCCACCATGTCAACATGGAAGAAAAGCATCCCACCTGTCTATGCAGCCTACCCAAAAGACAACGATTTGATAGAACACAAAGAGAAACGTCTCCTACTGAATGGGAACCATATGAAATGAAACCAGCGGACACTTTCAACTACTCGGCTCACTATAGAACATGGAAACAGCAAACTATTGAAACAGAAAACTGGAAAATATTGTAGAGAAATACAGAGAAAATCTGCCACCAACGGAAACAGAATTCGAAGATCAATCGGAAGAATTGGATATTCTTTGCGAAATGATCAGGAAAGGCTTTGATACAAAAAGATTTTTGGAAATTCGAGGGTTCTGTTGCCTCTGCGTCAAGAAATTTGGAAGAGAATACGACATTTGTTTACATGCTAACAGACAGTTTGCGGTGTATGGAACTGAGTTAAATATAAATTTACTCTGAGTAGAACAAAAGTAAAGATTTGGGCAGTTTTTTTTACGATTCGTTTTCACATGGGTGCGAGAAAGAATTCGACAGTTGGACGAAATTAGAGAAACACAAAGCTAAAACCGAAAGTGGACAAAAGTTTCCAGAACTGATTATGAATCGCCAATTACATCTCGTTATTTTTGTGAAGAAAAACAGTTATTTTTCTTATTCTAAATTTCGTTTTTTGAAGACATTTTACTTATAGTCTGCATCAGTTTTGAAGAAACTTTTTAATATATTAACGATATTAAATATACAATTTTTATGAAATATAACCAAGATTGCCAAAATTGTAATGAAGTATTTAAATTACTTTAATAAGCAACTAAATATCGGATATTTTAATAAATACTTTTTGTGTAAAATATTCTATGGGAGAAAGAATGTTCGACTGGAAGAAATCAAATTCTCTTTCCCAAGTTTTTTGAATTGTTTTTATGGTTATGTCTTTTATATAAAACTCTTTTATACGTGACTAACTCAAATTTATCTACTTAAAATGAAGTATCTCAAATTAAATTGGAAGGATTTATTAACGCAAGATATTAAGGCTTACGTGTTAAATGCTACCAATAATTTAATTTATTTTTGTATAGATTTAATACCTATGTTAGTGACTTATTTCTATTCTATCGCCATTGTAAATGTTTTAAAAATATTTTAAAGTTCGAACAAATAAATTTTAATTTTATTTTGTGTGTGTGTTAATGTAAAGGGTTTAAGCCCTTGTATTTTGGGTATCATCAAGTTTATTCTATCGAATAATCAGTAAATACAGTATAGTTACTAGTCACATTACTTTCATTGTTTTGCAGAAAGATGTAAACATCTTGCTCCAAAATTTCTGAATACTCTCTAATGGGCAGGGCCGGATCATCGCATAGACATATGAGACAAATGTCTAGGGCCCGGTTTTTAGAAGGGCCCGGTCAAACTGTCTATTTTGAAAAGATTTGTAAATAAGATAGTTTACTTTTCTGTTGGGCAACTGTATATAATAAACAAAAATATACAGTATTGCTTTTTATATGGTTATAGTGAATTCTAAAATCTAAAGAAAATGTACGTGGGTTGTTCAAAAAGTTCCCGGACTTTTTGAATAGCGCGCCTCCAGTTGGTTATTTTTTAATTCGCTTGGAGGCATTGTGTCCGCGGAAACCTCCCGAGTAACTTCCTTCAACCCGTTTGTTAATATCTTGTTTTGGTGATTAGTTACGGCCGTTTATGTGAAGGGGTGTTTGTGGAGTTCGGCGAAAACTCGGATCCGCAGAAATCAGCTCTTTGAAAGAGCAGCGTTGTTCTGTGAAATTCTGTGTGAAACTCCGAAAATCCTTCACGGAAACTTCCCACGGGTGGGTGAAACAGCCCCCGCTGCAAAAAAGCTCGACAAGTTCGCTCAAATGTTAAGGTGATGTTGACTGTTTTTTTCGATGCAAAGGGGGTTGTGCATCACGAATACCTATCTACAGGCCAGACAGTCAACACGGAGTACTACTTGGTGTTATGAAACGCCTAAGAGACAGAATCAGGCGAAAACGGCCCGAACTTTGGAGGAGCGGCGAGTGGTTTTTTTCATCACGACAACGCGGCGGCTCATTTGTCCCTCCGAATTCGTGAGTTTTTGGCCCCCCTACTCATCTGACTTGACACAAAGAGACTTTTTCCTGTTCTCCAACAAACTAAAAAACACGCTCAAAGGAAAAAGATTTGCCACCATTCCAGAGATAGAAAAAAACGACGGAGGAGCTTACGAGCATTCCGGAAAAAGCGTTCCAGAACTGTTTCAAAAAGTGGAAACACCGTTGAAATAAGTGTATACGTTGCGGAGGAGACTACTTTGAAGGGGATAACCCTGACAAATATGAGAAGTATGTGAAGTATTTTTTTTTGTAATAAATAAAGTTCAGGAACTTTTTGAATAACCCTCGTATTCTTATGTTTCTTCTAATTGAAAGTAAAAGAAAACTCCCAATAGTTTAGAATTATTTTTATAGCGATAAGAATAATATTAACTATATGTATTCTTGAATCCTGTGAAATATTGTTAAATAATTTTACTTTTATTTTTTATAAAGCAGCTGCAGTGTCCGTATGAAATTTAATACAAATAATAGTAACAAGATTTATTAATTGAAAGAGCCGGGAGGGTACCCGGAAGAAGAAAATGTCTAGGGCCCCAAAGTGGATTAATCCGGCCCTGCCTAGACACAATTATAAATTAATGTAGAAATGCCCAACTTCGATAAATATGGAATTTTTAAACAGTCTAACGTGAAATTTAATAAGTTTTATTAAATGTGAGAATTTAATAAAACTTATTAAATTCTCACATTTACGTACAGATGTGAGAATTTATGTACAGTACAATCATGAAAATTCCATGTACAATTTTAATTGTTGAAATAATTACAATTCTGCTTTGGACATACATCGACTGCAATGTGTGTTTTTGGTTAAAGTTCAACGTGGAGATGTTCAACGTTTAGTGCATTCTAGTGACCAATATCCGTTATTTTCTAATAGAAAGAACATCGGTTGAAATACAGTCTGTATATGCCTATTATAAGTTGCCTTGACCAGTTATAGTCGTTTAAACACAGTCTTTAACTTTAGGCAGTGTTCTAGTGTTTAATTAATGTTTCGTTGTCACTTTGCCACGGTAGAAGTCACTGTCGTTGTTCTATGCACTTTAACCAAAGTGTAAGAACGAATCTCGAATGTTGTCAAAATATCCGTCCATACGTTGGAATGGAAAGAGAAGTTCAGTTGATTAAGTCGTAGCCGAGTGAAAGGTCACTTCCGGGTAGCTGTATCCAGTGGCGTAGCGTGGGTGTCAGCCGCCCGGGGCAAAGGAAAATTTCGTCGTCCCCTTGTTTAGGTATCTCAATTTAAAAGACTAAAATTCAGTTTCGTCACAGAATAAGTAATGAAAAATTCCGCGCTAATGTTGGCACCTTTTTAAAATCGCTGACCCGGACGGCAAGTGAGGTTTGTTCGAACAGAAGTTCCTGACGCATGTATGTCATTTTGCAATGCGAAGAATAATGTGCAGTGCATGGCGGTTTTAAATCAGTTACAGTTAGTGACTAGGAAGACTTGGATAGGATTAACGTATGACTTAGCTCTATTGGATATTGGAGGTGTATGTGAATACGGTTGAATCGTACAAGCAAAAAAAAAGGTCGACAGGTTGCGAACGGCATCGCCGGGTAAAATTAATAGTTCATCCAGACGGTGAGTCGATTCCTGGGCTGTTCGGATGGTAACTCTATTCCCCGTGCTCATTTCAATCGGTCCGAATCGTAGCTGTAGGTGCGACCGTAATATGAAAAAAAAAATGATTCAAATTTTTACAAGATATTATTATTATTTATTGTGAAATTTTGCCGCCCCCACTACATTACGCCACTGGCTGTGTCACATTCGGTGGAAAGTCGAAGTCCGTGCAAGAAGGCTTCGCAGAAAGAAGGTTATTCTTTCCAGCAGAAAAAAAACCTTTTCCACCAAGACCTTTTACTTTCGACTGATTTTTCTATCACTTCTTCGGATTTCTCTCTGTCGAGTCCGTCTCGCGTGACCGTGTCTCCACCGTCTATTCCGGACTTTGGGAGTATCGCCGCTCCAGATAACGGACAAGAGGCGAGGCGCTGTCGTCCGGAATTATAACGACCACCCGTTTGACGTCGGGTATATGCGACTCCTCCATCGAATCTTTCGGAAGCACCCGTATTACACGAGGCGAAGACGAGGCGCCATCCTCGGACTCGGCATGGCCCGATTTATGCCACTTCTTCAATTCCTTGAAATTATCCATTCTGAAAAAAAATGAGCGACTGTTTTGAAAACAGAACTAGCATTAATTAAGAAATATTCCTATTCTAATCTGAACTGTAAATTTCCAATGCAAAAATGATTGTTTTAATTCTTTCAAAGTTATAAATGAATGTTTAAAATTATTATATACTAGCAGACCCGGCCACGCGTTGCTGTGGCTCAAAATGTATCTATTATAAATGTATAACACTTCCCCCGTGTGGGGGGAAATTTTTCGAAAAATTTCTTCTTAGTGTACATTCTCTTGGCGTAATCTATTAAAACGCGTTCAAAAACGCAAAAACCCACATCTGAAATAGTATAATAGAAGCCAAGTTCTTCAAGGTAAGCCTTAATCCTGTCTCTCTCCCCCACGGGGGGAATATTGAAAAATCCTTTTTTAGTGTATATTCTGTTGATATATCCTATTAAAACGCAATGAAAAACGCAAAAAAACGCATCTAAAATAGTAGAAATAGAAGCAGAGTTCTTTACAATAAGCTTTAATCCTGTTCATCTCCCCCAGTGGGGAATTTCGACATATATATTATATAAAAACACGTGCGTATTCAAATGCAGTGTTGTGTGAAAATTTCAAAGGAATTGGTAGGAACAAACGAGCATTACATTTTTATTTATATAGATAGATAGAAGATGATCTGCTTTAGTTCATCCTCACAGAAAAGCAAACTTAGGGCGTCATACTCGTAGCGCCATCTGTTGGACAAAAAAGCCTTAACCCTAGATGAAAAATCCATTGTAGTTTTATTTAATTAATAAACAATCTGCAGGTTTGATTAGTGGTAAACATTCCGGAGGTCATAAAGATGCTACAGTTAAAATTTGGTAACGATTGGTTCAGTAGTTTTCACGGTTAGTGGTCACAAACGAAAAATACGTTGTCTCTTTATATAGTAAGTATAGATAATATTATATCTTTTCGACGATTTTTAATGTTCAATAAAGAAATTAATTTATTAACAATTGTACTATTCTGTTGACTGCCGTAACACAAAACATGTGTGAAAATGGAGGAAACGAGAAGACGAATGAACTCGAATTATTCTAATTAAGATTCAGACGAATTTCATATGGGATATTAATGTATATACGTAATATATAAACTATACGGAGAATAAGATATTTAAAGCAGGCTATCTATTAATTTTTATTTTGCTTTAACGTTTCGATNACGAGAAGACGAATGAACTCGAATTATTCTAATTAAGATTCAGACGAATTTCATATGGGATATTAATGTATATACGTAATATATAAACTATACGGAGAATAAGATATTTAAAGCAGGCTATCTATTAATTTTTATTTTGCTTTAACGTTTCGATTGGAAAATTAACAATGAAAAGACTGAATCGGTTCTCTCCAAAATAAATCCGCATTTACCTAATTCTAACCCCATTTTCTATATTTTCCAATCGAATTGTTAAAGCAAAATGAAAATTAATACATAGCCTACTTTAAATCTTTTATTTCCCGTATAGTTTATATATTACATATATACTGTATATTAACCTTTTTCCTCTTCAAAATTTTTCTATCTTCTAATTGCTTGTATACGAGCGCCTTGTCAAAGGTCCATCTCTACTGGAGGACGCTCGTTTATATTTATTGTATCATGTCTTACATTAATTTAATAATATTTTTTCTCTCTGATTAATTTGTTATCACTACTAAGTAATATAGTAGTGATAACAAATTAATCAAAGAAAAGAAGACACGTTTTGAAATATACAACAATTTTTTTCTCGTCTCGGTTTCATATGACTAACACAACGAATCCGATCTTTGATCGGTTTCAACAATGGGTTTTTTCTCTAGTTTTGTTTTAATAAATTTCTATAATAAATGTCTAATTTCAACCCGTTTTTTGGAACCTCACATAAGTGATGCCACCCAAATGAGTTTATGAGCATCGTGACAAACAAACTATTCTTTAATGTGATAAACAGTTTAAAATTTGTTGTGTGACTTATATTATGGTCGGAATACCTCATCATAAAGAAAAGATTGATTTAGGAATCTATTCCAAGTGTTTGATTTAATGCCAACTTTGAATTTCGTTAACCCCTGCGCATCGATGAAGTCTATGGATAAAATTTGGGTTAAGGGTTATGGAAAAATTCGGATGACTGGATAACGAGGTAGAAAATACTGTATGTGCATAGAAATTAATGGATAAACTCGTCTTAAGATCTTGGTTGCTTGTTGTTCTCTATTATATGTATTTTCTTAGCACAATGTTGCTGTTGAGAACATATCACACAGGAACACTTTCAGAGGAAAAGGTTGTTTTATTGGTGTGGACGGTGTTTTATTGGTCTTAAGATATTCCGATTTAAGCGAGGTTTCCAGGAGCGAGATAGACTCAAAAATCTATAGTCTACTCTCGTGCTGCGCTGTTTTTTGTTTTTTTTTTTTAGGTAGGTTTTTATCACTTTTTGTTTTATTGGTTAGGCTTTGAAGAGCCCGATAAAGTATGTGGCCTGAGGAAAGAGCAGTCTTTATCCCCTCTCGGCAACTTTGTGTAGTATAATCAGTTCATATGTTTCAAATAGTAAANTTGCTTAAGCTTGTTTTTGTTGTGGAGCGGTGCATTGAATGGCAGGCGTGTGTTTCCTGATAAATTATTTTTCTGAGAAAAATTTGCTGAATTTTGGAGACATCATTAATATAAATATAATTTTTATGGCCGCTAAATAATAAATGGTTTTTAGTAGGTCCGTTGCTCGTTTAAACTCAACGGTTTGTGCAATCCTGTCGCGACACGAGTCGGCGATGACGTTTTACCGAATTATAGGAGTTTTTTTTAGCATGTTTGTACGAATACTGTCGCAATTTTTTCGCGGTGATATATGAATCCAAACTATAGGAACCCGTGTTATAGGGGGGTCGACTGTATAAATAACTTTAGCCCGAAATCCCGAAAAACGGAAGCCAGGCCTCCAAGCGGAATAACGTAAAATAATTTAGTATATTTACATGTAAAACCACAGATATTTTAATATGTTTTCCAGAATTTACTTATTGTTATAAATTATTAGAATGTTAGTTATAATAATCGCAAACTTCTAATGTTTATAGTAAGTATTTTCAAAATGAAATTTATCGAATGTTGTATATTAAGAAAGATAATATTGATAAATACGTCCTCCAGGTGGACCGAATCAATGATCGAATGACGTCAATATAACGGAAGGAACTGAGAGACTTGTCAAGTTTTGTTTTTATGGAGATATATACTTTCGTTAATAACTGAAGAGTTTGTAAGCAAACACACTATTGATATAATCAATTATGTCTGAATCGTACGGTAAGCCAGCAATAGTATTTTTATACGTTTCGTTAATGTTTTCGTCATTTTTCTTAACCCATATTAAATCGCCGCTTATATTTAGTGTGGTAATAATCGTTAAACGTTAAAATGAATAAATCCTTATTTCAAGATTTTCGTATGTTGCCATACTTGATTATATATTGTATAAACACATTCTAATATTTCTTTAATAAAAGCAATTATGAAATAATAATTGCAAAGAATTATGACATGTTGATCATCCATATTTTGTCTATATTCAAACCAAACGTAATGTTACAGAATACACACTGTTATATCATAATAGAATTATATCATCATAGTGTTATCGAATTACACAAGTATTTTTTCCACAGTAAAGTGTTAGTTCATATTAAGATATAAGAGTAAGAAATGATATTTTTATATTACATTCTTATTGATCTCAAATATTACATATTTTTAACAGAATTAGAAATAAATAAAATTATATGGTTTATTTATGAAATAATGAAATTACCTTGTATAATTACAGTATATAATATAAAACTCCGAGGANTTGTCACTTTGCCACGGTAGAAGTCACTGTCGTTGTTCTATGCACTTTAACCAAAGTGTAAGAACGAATCTCGAATGTTGTCAAAATATCCGTCCATACATTGGAATGGAAAGAGAAGTTCAGTTGATTAAGTCGTAGCCGAGTGAAACGTCACTTCCGGGTAGCTGTGTCCAGTGGCGTAGCGTGGGTGTCAGCCGCCCGGGGCAAAGGAAAATTTCGTCGTCCTCTTATTTAGGTATCTCAATTTAAAAGACTAAAATTCAGTTTCGTCACAGAATAAGTAATGAAAAATTCCGTGCTAGTGTTGCCACCTTTTTAAAATCGCTGACCCGGACGGCAAGTGAGGTTTGTTCGAACTGAAGTTCCTGACGCATGTATGTCATTTTGCAATGCGAAAAATAATGTGCAGTGCATGGCGGCTCTAAATCAGTTACAGTAGACTAGGAAGACTTGGGTAGGATTAACGTATGACTTAGCTCTATTTGATATTGGAGGTGTATGTGAATACGATTAAATCGTACAAGCAAAAAAAGGTCGACAGGTTGCGCACCGCATCGCCGGGTAAAATTAATAGTTCATCCGGACGGTGAGTCGATTCCTGGACTGTTCGGATGGTAACACTATTCCCCGTGCTCATTTCAATCGGTCCGAATCGTAGGTGCGACGGTAATATGAAAAAAAAAGATTCAAATTTTTACAAGATATTATTTATTGTGAAATTTTGCTGCCCCCACTACACTACGCCACTGGCTGTGTCACATTCGGTGGAAAGTCGAAGTCCGTGCAAGAAGGCTTCGGCAGAAAGAAGGTTATTCTTTCCAGCAGAAAAAAAAACGTTTTCCACCAAGGCTTTTTACTCTCGACCGATTTTTCCACCACTTCTTCGGACCTCTCTCTGTCGAGTCCCGTCTTGCGTGACCGTGTCTCCACCGTCTATTCCGGACTTCAGGGTATCGCCGCTCCAGATAACGGACAAGAGGCGAGGCGCTGTCGTCCGGAGTTATAATGACCACCCGTTTGACGTCGGGTGTATGCGACTCCTCCATCGAATCTTTCGGATGCACCCTTATTACACGAGGCGAAGACGAGGCGCCATCCTCGGACTCGGCATGGCTCGAGGTAGGCCACTTCTTCAATTCCTTGAAATTATCCATTCTGAAAAAAATGAGCGACTGTTTTGAAAACAGAACTTGCATTAATTAAGAAATATTCCTATTCTAATCTGAACTGTAAATTTCCAATGCAAAAATGATTGTTTTAATTCTTTCAAAGTTAGAAATGAATGTTTAAAATTATTATACATAATATTATATCTTTTCGACGATTTTTAATGTTCAATAGAGAAATTAGTTTATTAAAAATTGTACTATTCTGTCGACTGCCGTAACACAAAACTTGTGTGAAAATAGAGGAAACGAGAAGACGAATGAACTCGAATTATTCTAATTAAGATTCAGACGAATTTCATATGGGATATTAATGTATATACGTAATATATAAACTATACGGCGAATAAGAGATTTAAAGCAGTCTATTTATTAATTTTTATTTTGCTTTAACGTTTCGATTGGAAAATTAACAATGAAAAGACTGAATCGGCTCTCTCCACAATAAATCGGCATTTACCCAATTCTAACCCCGTTTTCTATATTTTCCAATTGTTAAAGCAAAATGAAAATTAATACATAGCCTACTTTAAATCTTTTATTCCCCGTATAGTTTATATATTACGTATATATGTTATGGACAAAGTGATTAATCGGGCATTATGAATAATGACCAAATAGGGCGGGCAGTGTGATAAATATTGATTCATTTATCAAATTGACCGGTCATTATGAATACTGCTATCACCTAGTCGGGCAAAGTGATAACAATAAGTTGAGGAGTGATCATCTGACATACTCTAGCCAATCGGCACGCTGAGTTGCGTGTGCGTATCGTACAACGTTTAGTACGGAATTTTAAACTTAATTAAAAAAACTCCACTTATTTCATTTATAAATGTTTATTTTTTGTAAATTATATCAAAGTACTATTAACTATATTAATTAAACTAATATTAACGAAAAGTATTATTAACAATTTTTGGTATAAATTATATAAAAAATTAAATGCTTTTTAGTTTATTTATTTGAGCAATTAACATTTTCATGACATTTGGAATTACATAATTTTTTTTCTTTGGTAGCATTTGCATCTATTAGATTTTCAACCAATTTTTCAGCAGCATTAACTATAGTTGTGGCCATCAGGAATTGATGACATTCTTGCACATTCTCTAAGCGAAATTTCTGCACCCGGTACATCTCCAACAGAAATAAAGTTTTCTTTACAAACAGTAAATTGGTTTCTGGAATATAATAGATTTAATATGCCATGTTTGGTACCCAGTTTGTAAAGGTTTTTATCTTTAACCGCAACAACGACACCTAAAATATTTTTTCCATCACTGCGGGCTCGATCTTCATCAGGTACACGAATCCTTACTGTATCACCAACAATAGCTGCTGTGTATTTGGAATTTGATGTATTAATCATTTTTTCTGCTTGCTTTTTAAGATTAAACAAAGCCCTTGTTTTAGACACACTTCTTATTTTTTCTTCTTTTTTTGGATCAATTGTTTGGATTGTTTCTTCTTCATTCACCAATTCTGTAATACTAATAACATCCTGGTTTAGATTTTTTTCACGTGAAGACGATGTAGATCTTTGAACTTCATCAGTTATATTGCTATGTAAGGGTGGCATTATCAGATAATATTTCATAATGTTTTCTTGGACGGTACCCGGACTTTCAGAGTTTGAGCAACTTTGACTTACTTCGTTGATAGTTTTAAAATGTCTCTGTAGATCCTCTTCCGTATTAACGTTGAACAACGATTCGTTGGGTATAAAATTCTTTAGTCCAACTTTTAACTTTGCTCCAAACATGGCCTCATAGGGGCTGCAGTTTATACCAGTATGATGCGCTCGATTTTTCATCAGTAGTACAAAACGTAATCCTTCCGACCATTTGTTAGTATTGTTAATCTCCAACCAAGAACTAAGCATATTTTCTACGTCTTGATTACATCTTTCTACTGAACCCTGACTTTGTGAGTGCCTGGGCTTTCCATGCACCATTTTTAACTCGGACCGCATATTACACATTTGTTTAATGATATTATTGACGAATTCTTTGCCATTATCGCTTTGTAGAATACTTGGTGCACCAAAAATTGTAAAAATATCTAAAAGACCATATGATACTTCTTCAGCCCTTTTGGTTTTTAACTTCTTTATTCGGTTGTTGAAGCGATTATTCATATCACTTAATGATTCCTTCATGATCGTTACTTTTGTAAAAGAAGAAAGATTAACTACTGGTCACATAAATTTAAATTTAAAGTTCGGTACTAAATGCAATACGCGTGAGCAAGTAAGATGTAAGTTCTGATTGGCTAACGTATGTCGGATGATCACTCCTCAACGTATTATTATCACTTTGCCCGACTAGGTGGTAGCAGTATTCATAATGACCGGTCAATTTGATAAATTATTGAAATTTATTACAATGCCCGATTTTGTTGGTCATTATTCATAATGCCCGTATTAATCACTTTGTCCATAACATATACATTAACCTTTTCCCTCTTCAAAATTTTTCTATGTTCTAATTGCTTGTATACCCTCCAGTAGCGATGGACCTTTGACAAGGCGAGCGCCTTGTCAAAGGTCCATCTCTACTGGAGGACGCTCGTTTACATTTATTGCGTCATGTCTTACATTAATTTAATAGTATTTTTTCTCTCTGATTAATTTGTTATCACTACTAAGTAATATAGTAGTGATAACAAATTAATCAAAGAAAAGAAGACACGGTTTTGAAATATACAACAATTTTTTTCTCGTCTCGGTTTCATATGACTAGCACTACGAATCCGATCTTTGATCGGTTTTAACAATGGGTTTTTTTCTCTAGTTTTGTTTTAATAAATTTCTATAACAAATGTCTAATCTCAACCCGTTTTTTAAAACCTCACATAAGTGATGCTACCCAAATGAGTTTATGAGCATTGTGACAAACAAACTATTCTTTAATGTGATAAACAGTTTAAAATTTGTTGTGTGACTTATATTATGGTCGGAATACCTCATCATAAAGAAAAGATTGATTTAGGAATCTATTCCAAGTGTTTGATTTAATGCCAACTTTGAATTTCGTTAACCCCTGCGCATCGATGAAGTCTATGGATAAAATGACTGGGTTATGGGAAAATTCGGATGACTGGATAACGAGGTACAAAATATGTGCTTAGAAATTAATTAATGGATAAACTCGTCTTAAGATCTTGGTTGCTTGTTGTTGTTCTATTATATGTATTTTCTTAGCACAATGTTGCTGTTGAGAACATATCACATAGGAACACTTTCAGAGGAAAAGATTGTTTTATTGGTGTTTTATTGGTCTTAAGATATTCCGATTTAAGCGAGGTTTCCAGGAGCGAGATAGACTGAAAAATCTATAGTCTACTCTCGTGCTGCGCTGTTTTTTGTTTTTTCTTTAGGTAGGTTTTTATCACTTTTTGTTTTATTGGTTAGGCTTTGAAGAGCCCGATAAAGTATGTGGCCTGAGGAAAGAGCAGTCTTTATCCCCTCTCGGCAACTTTGTGTAGTATAATCAGTTCATATGTTTCAAATAGTAAAATTACATTATTTACTATTTAAGTAGTTATAATATTACTTATTACTATTTAAAAAGTATAAAACACTTATACTTTTTAATTTGAAAATTTATATAATTTTTTGGGAATAATCCANTTTTATCTGATACAGTATTAGTATTTTTCTTAAAATTCTTGGCATCACAAGAAGCATTTTCAAGCCTTTTATACTCTATATAAAAATATGCTACACTATTTGGGCTACGATTTGAAAACATTGTAGACCTATAAATTCCTATTGCCATCCATCTATCTGTCCTTCCTTAATTTTGAGAATGGAGTTAGATGAAAGATGAGACCAGATATGGAAAGCTTCGGAGCAGGAAGCCCCAATTAACTATATACAAACTTATAGTTTGCACTGGAAGTTGTGTTGTTATTTTAATTCAAAAATATTCCTCTGAATGTAGTTAGCAATAGTCATGCCAGTTACCTAACAGGAAAAGTATGATATACAGGGTCAAGACACTATTAAAATGTTAAGAACATTGTGAAGAAAAATTGTAGCCTAGCATTGTGATGATGTCATGATAAATAATTGCTTATTTTCATTTAAGAAAATGACATTGTTTTTACAAAATTCTTAAATCAAAAACTCTTTTAAATTGGATTTTAAAAAATGAATTTTAGAAACAATAAATTTGATAGCATTTTAATAGCTAATATTTATTTCATTCATTTTGTTAGAGTATGTATTATTTAGAATTTCATATTTATATCAATTAATAATTTTGAAAAAACAAAAAAATACAACAGAAACAAATTGTTAAATGTAATGTTTTTGAATAAAATTGAAATTACATTTGTAAATACAGTACCTCGGTTTTCGTTGACTTCGGTTATCGTCAGTTTCAGTTTTAGTTGATTTTTTTCCATGAAAAATTTGTCTCGGATTTCGTCAGCATGCCCACGGGATTTCTCTGTTAAATTTTGCGAAAACAAAGGATGACCCATGTGTTTTCTGCTCAGTGTGGCATTGTTTCTCATTGTGTGAGCATTACCCCACACATCTAGCCAAACTATTCCATTGCATTTATTTCCTTTTAGCTCCATCATGTTTATTTATTCTTTACATTAGTCTTTTATATTAATTTTTTAAAATTGTTTTTAATATTAAACTCTATATTTATTCTCTATAAAATGTGTTTTTG
This sequence comes from Centruroides sculpturatus, assembly GCF_000671375.1. Lineage (NCBI taxonomy): Eukaryota > Metazoa > Arthropoda > Arachnida > Scorpiones > Buthidae > Centruroides > Centruroides sculpturatus. Next base: position 742,441 of record NW_019384441.1, read on the forward strand.
GTATGTATTNTAAAATGCATTTCAACAAAATAAATTGTAGGCTAGATTTTTATTGAAATATAATGCAAAACCACTTAGTTTGAATCATTACATAGTAATAAAAATTTTCTGTTTACTCAATGGACATTTTTCACTGGGCATTCATTTTTTGGAAAAGGCATGATTTTATTCAAATGTAACTTTTTTTTCTATTATTCAAGTGCATCTTACATTAGAAGATACTTATGACTTATCATTATGATTTTAGTTTTTTGATAATTATTGATTGCAGTTTTTTAATATATACAAGTGAAATAATTTGTAATTTTTTCCACCACTTCCATTCAGACATATTTGTAAATTCTTTTATGTTACTTAATACAGCACAAAGTATGCTTTCTGTGATTATAGTTTTATGACTTAAAATCCTTATCAATATCAGACATTTTAACAATTCTAATGATAAATAGAAAACTTAATCTGATAAATTATTTATTCTATTTTATATTTATTTATAAAATATATAAATTATATTTTCATATGTTTACATATTCTAACTTAAAATAATTAATGTTTAAACAATGAGACAAATTAGATAAACAACTTTAAAAGCCTAGCAATACTTTAATGGATATATGTAATACATTTGTATCCATTAATGAACTGGCTTTATACATCCAGTGCAGGGTTGTCCAGCCTTTTTTTCCTTATGGGCAAAATTATAAATTTACTCATATTCAGTGGGCCACAAAGGTACCTTATATAAATATATGCTTTTAAAAAGGTTCAAAATATGAATATCAAATTTTATTAACAAATATAGTATTTTTATAATTATATTTACAGTAAAAAAATTATACTCACACAAAATAAAAATAAATTTAATGCAATTTTTGACATTGCTTTTCTTTTTAAAATATTGTAAATATCTGCATTTATGGTACTAGTCTTAATTCTAAGAATGTTAATTACATGGGAATCATTCAACCTATTTCTTTTTGCAGTTTTGATTTTTTCATGCATGAAAAGAATTGTTCACAACAATATATACTACCCCACATGCATAACAGTTTTCTAGATAAAACAATTTTCTAGCACCAATTATGTCATTATGATGTCAAAACGTATCCAGTGAAACAAGAATAATTTTTACAACATACTTTACCAAAATAAATGAAAATGTACCTAAAAAAATTTTGGGTGCAGTGGGCAGCATAAAAATATTAAGTAGGCTGCAGTGTAGCCTGCAGGCCATGGGTTGGACATCCCTGATCCAGTGTATAACATGTTTTGATTTAAAGAACTTGGAGCTGCTGGAAATTTACAAATTGGGCAGAAGTGATAGGAGTATTAATGTCAGGGATGCAGTTACAGTATAGTCATAGCTTTATGGAGCTATGACTGTACAGTACTGTATCTGTATGACTATACTGTAATGCACAAATTATATGAGTTGCAATGATACAAACAAGAATATGTATGTTTAGTTTTACACATGTTCTTTACTTTTGTTTGTAGTTATTAAATAAGTTGAAATACTAAAAAGTTAGTGTCAGTTTTTTTTGCCTGTAAAATTTGCAATTTTTACAAAATCAATATTTATAAGCTTGTTTCCCATTTGAGAAAATATTATTGCATGTGAGGGTAACTATCTTGATGAATAACTTGGTTTATACGTGTTTTGTTTCTTTTCCATGATAGAAAAATGACAAAACTTTCTTGGTTACCTGATAGAAAACAATAATACAACATTTTTACCTATATTATTATCACTTTGAAATGGCAAGCCTATCTTTTACCAAAGAAAAACTCCCAAAGAGAAAAAAAATTTGACTCATCTAAACTGTTATAATTTTTACTTGGCACAAATTTTTTACATCTTGGATTTTTTGTTTATATATTCAATATTTCACAAATGAAATATTTAGTCATTAAAATTTAATTGGTGTATTGCATGTAAGGACACCTTCCTATCTTGCAACTTGGACACTTATTTATACAATGAACAAAGATAGGAGTGTCCCTTGTTAGACAGGCCGGATGACTGTCAATCTAAACTGTCTAACAAGGGATACTGTTGTGTTTGAACAAACTAATCCATTCCAAAATCTGTAGTTTTGCAGAATTTGCTTTAACAAGTTTTTTGCAGTGCTCTAAATACAAATCTCCAACAGAATTTTTATATCAACAAGAAAAGAAATGTGCTTGATCTTTGGATAAACCAATTTTCATACTAATAAGTCTTTAACAATTTGGTGTGTCAAAAAGTACAATCAAACCCAAAAGTGCTTTCTTAAAAAGTGAAGAAATTAACTGTAATAACAGGGAAAAAACTTAGGCAGCCATCTCTTCCTAAATTAATTTATTTATAATTATTAAATTTAATTTTAGAATATTCTGAAAGAAAAACTGTAAATCCCAAAAAAATTGTAGAATTGTTTCATTAAGTGTCATATTGTCAATATCATGTTTTTTGTCCTTAAATATTAAAGGATATGTTCATGAAAACCAATTTAATGCTAATGAAATGACTTTGATTGAAACTTTAAAGTAAACCAAAAATTTTGGTCAGAAAGGGATCCTTGCAAAGGAGAAAAATAGCAAAAGAGTGACAGTACGGTATTCTTGAATCTGCAATGCTATGGGATCAAACTAAAACTCTTATTTGTTATATGTAATCCTAAAATATTTTTACAGAGAAATTTTTCTGTGGCATGGCAATGGAACAAAAAATCATGGATGACAGCTACAATTTTTGAAAAGTGGTTACATGACATTAATAACAAAATGAAAAAGCATATAGAAAAATGGAATATCATCTATTTAAAGCACAAAGTCACAAGAATGAAGTATCATTTAGTAATGTAAAAGTTAAATTTTTATTGCACTTCAAGAGAATACTCAATGGAATGTCAAAATCATTAGCAGTTTTTATTTTTCTTTGTGCTTTGCTCCATGGTCTTTGACAGACACCTTTTTTTTTGCTATTTGACAAAATTTTTAGTTTTCTCTTGCTCACCTATTTCTATCTATTCAGAATGAAATGATCAATACACTGATATAACTGGTCATTATCAGTAATGAAAAATGAGGCGCTTAATGGAAAAACAGCATATCCCACAAAAGTACAAAAAATGAGTTGAGTTAACAAATTTGGATTTGTGCATCATTAATTCATTATCTAAGAAAGTTTTATGGTTTAGTTGTATTCCCTACAGGTTGTACTGTACATCAACATTAATAAAGCACTGCACATTAAAATGCTGATGAATTGAAATACAAATCCTTGTTTTTCTCAAAAACTTCCTAACATGGCTATGCCATTTTTCCACTAAGTCCTTCATATGTCAGCATGCAAATTCAAACTTTTCATGAAACAGTATGAATGAATGTTTAGTTCCAAATAAGGAAATAAATATAAACAAACTCTTAAATTTTATTTAGTCAATAACATAGTAAATTGTCAAATTATAGCTATATTTGTTACATTTTAAAAACCTATAAAAATTTAAAAAATTTGAAAGTGCTAAGATTTGACTGATCTGTGTTAAAAAATAAGATTGTTATTTTAGGTCTGAAATGTCATTAAAATTTTGTCATACAATTAGAGACATAATTCTATACAATACCAATCTTCAACTTTTTGATATCATCATTCATAATGTGCAAAAGAGCACATAAAATTAAACATGAAATAGTCTCCAGATATTAAATTTTGAGTTAGTGAAGTATGATATGAAAATTACTTTAATTTATAGAAACAGAATTCATTGAGTGTATTGGGAATTAAGTTGGGACAGAAGCAAAATTCAAGTTAAAGAAGTTTGAATTATCAAGTCTACTGTATACAGCAGGGATGGCCAACATGTAGACCCCGGTTGACCGCAAAGGTTTTGAAAGTAGCCTGCGAAGCTAAAGTTGAACAATTTGCTTTCACTTAAATTAATGTTTAAAAATCTTAATTCAATAATTTATTTTTACAATAATAGACTGTCTGTGCAACGTACACATACTGTTTGTATTTATCCCAATGAACAATGCAAATGAATGTTAACGCATGCGCATATAAGAATCCTAAGTTTGCCCATATTCATAGTTGTCCGCAGACTATATTTTATCAAAAAAAGTAGTCCCTAAGGGATAAGTTTGGCCACACCTGGTATACAGTATATAATTTGGAAAAAAATATTTTAAATATTATTAGAATGTTACTATTTATAAATACATTACAATGCTTCTATTTTGCATAATATAAGTAAACCTTAGTCATTTAATTTTTGTATGTATCTGTTATATTTTATGCCTTAACTGCACAGGGCACATAAAAAGGTAGTTACAGCACTGGTTATAGGCCTATATAAGAGTGTGTGAACAAATGAGAATTTAATTAACTTAAGTAAAATTAAATAATGATGATACCCTATATTTTTTTCCTGTATATGTAACTATTGATAGTATTACATAAGTAATTTTTATTTAAGTTCTTTTTAAAAATAATTTTTTTCATCCAGTACATAAAAATTCTTAGTGAAAATTTATAAATACAGTATTAATTTAACTTTATCTGCAATTTTAAAAATTAAGCCAAAATTTTCGTGACTATAAACTATTCCTCGTCTTCCAAATCTTTTGGAATATAATCTAATCTATTGATTTTAACTTAACCAAAAAAAATTGATGATACTTTTTTTTCCAGGGTGTTTGTTCTCATAACACAGTACATTTAAAAAATAAAAATTTAGTTATAGATAAAATAAAACTACAATAAGTTTTTCCAAATTATTTCTAAAATGGGTTATTTTTATAAAATGTTATTTTATACCAAATTTTATACTTTTAAAAAGCAGAAATAATTTACTTCAAAATAAAATTATATCTACAATTTTATAATTTTAGTAAACTGGAAAAAATCTCCAGTTTACTAAATTATTTATTTAATCCAGTTTAATCCATTATTTATTATATCCAGTAATTAATAAATTATAAAATTTTATCTAAAATGCATAAATTTAAAATTTAACAAACCAATTTTATTTTTATATTTCTGCAAAAATAAAAATTTGAAAATTACAGAAAATTTTGTAGATGTAAATCTTAAAGTAAATAAAAATTCTGGAGAGATATATAGATAGAAATTAGAATGAAATTGACTTGAAATCCCACTTGGAACATTTTTTATTCATAAATTAATGTTTTAAATCTTATTATTAAATGCTGTATTTTTATTATAAAATTTGTGAATTTATTTTTTTTTATAAAATGAAAATGATAGAATTCAATAAAATAATTAAATCTTTTTACAAAAAAGTACAAAATTTTGATTAGTTCTACATTAAGAAAATAAGGTAGAAGTTATCTAGGTAGCCCCCGTGGCTGCACTTCCGGAATCTCGACAAGATGCATGCTTTGAAAGTTAATCAAAGTGTTGCTGTATTCAGATTACAAGATATCTAACATCATTTGATAAATTAATTTTTAAACCATTGCAATTAAAAGTACAGTAGAATTTGGATAAGTGGATTAACATGTAAAGAATGAAATTACAGAGTAATGGTACAGTATTATATGTGTATTGTATTTATTTATTAATGTGTAAATAGTATACTACTTGTAACATACTTCATGACCAAAACTAAGTCCAAAAATAAAGTGATATTACACAAAATTAGGGTTCTATCAAGTATATGGCTTGGTCTTAACGGAAAAACAAAATGCGATTGAAAAATGACACTTAGGTAAGCAAAAATCCACAATAATATTTATTAAGTATATAATAAGAACAGTAATGTGTATATAAACAACAATGATTTAAACAAGAAGTTAGTAATAAATATATATTTCAATTCTTCAAAACAGGTCAAGATCAATTGTGTATAAACAAAAAAAAAGGAACAATCAATAAAAGAAATTCATTTTCCCTAGTTCAGGATGTACAATTAATTAAATCTCTATCTATATCAAATAAATTCAAAAGCAAAGAATACCTCTTTAACTGAAGCAATTAACTCGTAAGAGGTATATAACCTCTTATGAGTTAATTGCTTCATCAAAAGAATGCCAGAAAATTTGGTTTGAAAGAAGTTTGCTTTCAGCAGCTACACCACACTGTTGAATGGGTGTGTCATCTTTTTATCTGCTTAAAAGTGTAATTCTGCACTATCCTATTTACATATTGAAGCGTTACAGAATCAGTTACTTATGGAAATGAACATTCATTTGCTTTAATTTTCCATCCCTAAAACATAAAACATCCCCTACAAAAAATAACAACTAAAAATAATGCCCAAAACAAAATAATGATCAGACTTTGACTCCTTACACCCTGATCATTTGGATCTGTCACAGCAACTATGTATCACTGATCGTGCATAGTTTCACTGTGCACGATCACAGTGCACATGATGCACTGTGCATTATGTGATGTAAGTGCACATCACATGATGTAAGAAAATTGCAGTGTGACATCAGTGGACGAAAGAAATAAAGGCAAGTGATGATTTGGATAATTGGACATTTGGTTAATTGGCATTTAGATAATCAGTTCTACTGTAAATAATAAAATAATATCTCTCAACTTTTATTATGTTAATTATAATAATAATTGATATTTTCAGATGTTAATAATAATAATAATAATCATCAAATATTTAATTTTATCCGATACAGTATTAGTATTTTTCTTAAAATTCTTGGCATCACAAGAAGCATTTTCAAGCCTTTTATACTCTATATAAAAATATGCTACACTATTTGGGCTACGATTTGAAAACATTGTAGACCTATAAATTCCTATTGCCATCCATCTATCTGTCCTTCCTTAATTTTGAGAATGGAGTTAGATGAAAGATGAGACCAGATATGGAAAGCTTCGGAGCAGGAAGCCCCAATTAACTATATACAAACTTATAGTTTGCACTGGAAGTTGTGTTGTTATTTTAATTCAAAAATATTCCTCTGAATGTAGTTAGCAATAGTCATGCCAGTTACCTAACAGGAAAAGTATGATATACAGGGTCAAGACACTATTAAAATGTTAAGAACATTGTGAAGAAAAATTGTAGCCTAGCATTGTGATGATGTCATGATAAATAATTGCTTATTTTCATTTAAGAAAATGACATTGTTTTTACAAAATTCTTAAATCAAAAACTCTTTTAAATTGGATTTTAAAAAATGAATTTTAGAAACAATAAATTTGATAGCATTTTAATAGCTAATATTTATTTCATTCATTTTGTTAGAGTATGTATTATTTAGAATTTCATATTTATATCAATTAATAATTTTGAAAAAACAAAAAAATACAACAGAAACAAATTGTTAAATGTAATGTTTTTGAATAAAATTGAAATTACATTTGTAAATACAGTACCTCGGTTTTCGTTGACTTCGGTTATCGTCAGTTTCAGTTTTAGTTGATTTTTTTCCATGAAAAATTTGTCTCGGATTTCGTCAGCATGCCCACGGGATTTCTCTGTTAAATTTTGCGAAAACAAAGGATGACCCATGTGTTTTCTGCTCAGTGTGGCATTGTTTCTCATTGTGTGAGCATTACCCCACACATCTAGCCAAACTATTCCATTGCATTTATTTCCTTTTAGCTCCATCATGTTTATTTATTCTTTACATTAGTCTTTTATATTAATTTTTTAAAATTGTTTTTAATATTAAACTCTATATTTATTCTCTATAAAATGTGTTTTTGGTATGTATTTTGGAATGTCTAGAACAAATTAATTGGATTTACATTGATTTGTATGTAAATTACCTTCGGTTTTGTTGGTTTCGGATTTCGGCAATTTTTTTTTTTGGATGGATTATCGACAAAAACTGAGATATCACTGTAGAAAGAAGAGGGGAAAAGCTTATCACCAAAATGCTCAGCAATTTTTTTTACATAAATAATTTAGTTGAAAACTATATAAAAACATGCTAATAAATTAAAATTACTACTACTTTTAATGTTGAGAACATTCAAAATAAATCTAACAAAATATACTCTGAAACAAAGCACTAATACTTCTGTTGTTATTATCTGGTATTTCTGTAAATAAATAACAGATCAATTTTATATAGACTTGTTTAAAATAACTAATTACTCTATAAAAAAATTTTATGATAATGCAGAAAATATTGTAAATTCATGCACAGTTGTTTTTATTGAACATGCATATGTGTGTATGCAAATATAGTCATTATGACAAGTTGTGATACTTTTTAATGTTCCTTGTTGTGAAACCTTAAATCCTTTTTGTTTTAAAATATATTGTGTGTTTTCAAATGTTGTTGATGTTTGGCACGTTATCATTCATTTGATCTGCATGAATTTGATTCTTGTGTTTGGATTCATACTGCACTAATCCAGATAGTGTGCTTTTGCTATGTGGCACATGGGCATCCTTCTCACAAGAGACTAACTCTGCCAGGTCTCTGATAACAGTTGAAAGAAACTCTGTTGGGACATACCATTTTTCAAATTTTGAAACAACAAAGATTTATGGATTCACAACATGTGCAAATTAGGGTTTCTCATTTCCCGGTCTTTTGCTTGTCCCAGGATTCTGAGAAAAAAGTGAACTGTTTCCTGGGATCCTGGGATATAATTATTTTTAAGATATAAAATAAATCTTTAAAATCGAATGATATAATTATTTTTCATTTTTAAGTAACTTAATACATCNATTTAATGCAATTTTTGACATTGCTTTTCTTTTTAAAATATTGTAAATATCTGCATTTATGGTACTAGTCTTAATTCTAAGAATGTTAATTACATGGGAATCATTCAACCTATTTCTTTTTGCAGTTTTGATTTTTTCATGCATGAAAAGAATTGTTCACAACAATATATACTACCCCACATGCATAACAGTTTTCTAGATAAAACAATTTTCTAGCACCAATTATGTCATTATGATGTCAAAACGTATCCAGTGAAACAAGAATAATTTTTACAACATACTTTACCAAAATAAATGAAAATGTACCTAAAAAAATTTTGGGTGCAGTGGGCAGCATAAAAATATTAAGTAGGCTGCAGTGTAGCCTGCAGGCCATGGGTTGGACATCCCTGATCCAGTGTATAACATGTTTTGATTTAAAGAACTTGGAGCTGCTGGAAATTTACAAATTGGGCAGAAGTGATAGGAGTATTAATGTCAGGGATGCAGTTACAGTATAGTCATAGCTTTATGGAGCTATGACTGTACAGTACTGTATCTGTATGACTATACTGTAATGCACAAATTATATGAGTTGCAATGATACAAACAAGAATATGTATGTTTAGTTTTACACATGTTCTTTACTTTTGTTTGTAGTTATTAAATAAGTTGAAATACTAAAAAGTTAGTGTCAGTTTTTTTTGCCTGTAAAATTTGCAATTTTTACAAAATCAATATTTATAAGCTTGTTTCCCATTTGAGAAAATATTATTGCATGTGAGGGTAACTATCTTGATGAATAACTTGGTTTATACGTGTTTTGTTTCTTTTCCATGATAGAAAAATGACAAAACTTTCTTGGTTACCTGATAGAAAACAATAATACAACATTTTTACCTATATTATTATCACTTTGAAATGGCAAGCCTATCTTTTACCAAAGAAAAACTCCCAAAGAGAAAAAAAATTTGACTCATCTAAACTGTTATAATTTTTACTTGGCACAAATTTTTTACATCTTGGATTTTTTGTTTATATATTCAATATTTCACAAATGAAATATTTAGTCATTAAAATTTAATTGGTGTATTGCATGTAAGGACACCTTCCTATCTTGCAACTTGGACACTTATTTATACAATGAACAAAGATAGGAGTGTCCCTTGTTAGACAGGCCGGATGACTGTCAATCTAAACTGTCTAACAAGGGATACTGTTGTGTTTGAACAAACTAATCCATTCCAAAATCTGTAGTTTTGCAGAATTTGCTTTAACAAGTTTTTTGCAGTGCTCTAAATACAAATCTCCAACAGAATTTTTATATCAACAAGAAAAGAAATGTGCTTGATCTTTGGATAAACCAATTTTCATACTAATAAGTCTTTAACAATTTGGTGTGTCAAAAAGTACAATCAAACCCAAAAGTGCTTTCTTAAAAAGTGAAGAAATTAACTGTAATAACAGGGAAAAAACTTAGGCAGCCATCTCTTCCTAAATTAATTTATTTATAATTATTAAATTTAATTTTAGAATATTCTGAAAGAAAAACTGTAAATCCCAAAAAAATTGTAGAATTGTTTCATTAAGTGTCATATTGTCAATATCATGTTTTTTGTCCTTAAATATTAAAGGATATGTTCATGAAAACCAATTTAATGCTAATGAAATGACTTTGATTGAAACTTTAAAGTAAACCAAAAATTTTGGTCAGAAAGGGATCCTTGCAAAGGAGAAAAATAGCAAAAGAGTGACAGTACGGTATTCTTGAATCTGCAATGCTATGGGATCAAACTAAAACTCTTATTTGTTATATGTAATCCTAAAATATTTTTACAGAGAAATTTTTCTGTGGCATGGCAATGGAACAAAAAATCATGGATGACAGCTACAATTTTTGAAAAGTGGTTACATGACATTAATAACAAAATGAAAAAGCATATAGAAAAATGGAATATCATCTATTTAAAGCACAAAGTCACAAGAATGAAGTATCATTTAGTAATGTAAAAGTTAAATTTTTATTGCACTTCAAGAGAATACTCAATGGAATGTCAAAATCATTAGCAGTTTTTATTTTTCTTTGTGCTTTGCTCCATGGTCTTTGACAGACACCTTTTTTTTTGCTATTTGACAAAATTTTTAGTTTTCTCTTGCTCACCTATTTCTATCTATTCAGAATGAAATGATCAATACACTGATATAACTGGTCATTATCAGTAATGAAAAATGAGGCGCTTAATGGAAAAACAGCATATCCCACAAAAGTACAAAAAATGAGTTGAGTTAACAAATTTGGATTTGTGCATCATTAATTCATTATCTAAGAAAGTTTTATGGTTTAGTTGTATTCCCTACAGGTTGTACTGTACATCAACATTAATAAAGCACTGCACATTAAAATGCTGATGAATTGAAATACAAATCCTTGTTTTTCTCAAAAACTTCCTAACATGGCTATGCCATTTTTCCACTAAGTCCTTCATATGTCAGCATGCAAATTCAAACTTTTCATGAAACAGTATGAATGAATGTTTAGTTCCAAATAAGGAAATAAATATAAACAAACTCTTAAATTTTATTTAGTCAATAACATAGTAAATTGTCAAATTATAGCTATATTTGTTACATTTTAAAAACCTATAAAAATTTAAAAAATTTGAAAGTGCTAAGATTTGACTGATCTGTGTTAAAAAATAAGATTGTTATTTTAGGTCTGAAATGTCATTAAAATTTTGTCATACAATTAGAGACATAATTCTATACAATACCAATCTTCAACTTTTTGATATCATCATTCATAATGTGCAAAAGAGCACATAAAATTAAACATGAAATAGTCTCCAGATATTAAATTTTGAGTTAGTGAAGTATGATATGAAAATTACTTTAATTTATAGAAACAGAATTCATTGAGTGTATTGGGAATTAAGTTGGGACAGAAGCAAAATTCAAGTTAAAGAAGTTTGAATTATCAAGTCTACTGTATACAGCAGGGATGGCCAACATGTAGACCCCGGTTGACCGCAAAGGTTTTGAAAGTAGCCTGCGAAGCTAAAGTTGAACAATTTGCTTTCACTTAAATTAATGTTTAAAAATCTTAATTCAATAATTTATTTTTACAATAATAGACTGTCTGTGCAACGTACACATACTGTTTGTATTTATCCCAATGAACAATGCAAATGAATGTTAACGCATGCGCATATAAGAATCCTAAGTTTGCCCATATTCATAGTTGTCCGCAGACTATATTTTATCAAAAAAAGTAGTCCCTAAGGGATAAGTTTGGCCACACCTGGTATACAGTATATAATTTGGAAAAAAATATTTTAAATATTATTAGAATGTTACTATTTATAAATACATTACAATGCTTCTATTTTGCATAATATAAGTAAACCTTAGTCATTTAATTTTTGTATGTATCTGTTATATTTTATGCCTTAACTGCACAGGGCACATAAAAAGGTAGTTACAGCACTGGTTATAGGCCTATATAAGAGTGTGTGAACAAATGAGAATTTAATTAACTTAAGTAAAATTAAATAATGATGATACCCTATATTTTTTTCCTGTATATGTAACTATTGATAGTATTACATAAGTAATTTTTATTTAAGTTCTTTTTAAAAATAATTTTTTTCATCCAGTACATAAAAATTCTTAGTGAAAATTTATAAATACAGTATTAATTTAACTTTATCTGCAATTTTAAAAATTAAGCCAAAATTTTCGTGACTATAAACTATTCCTCGTCTTCCAAATCTTTTGGAATATAATCTAATCTATTGATTTTAACTTAACCAAAAAAAATTGATGATACTTTTTTTTCCAGGGTGTTTGTTCTCATAACACAGTACATTTAAAAAATAAAAATTTAGTTATAGATTCTGTGTGGCATTTTATTAAAAGGAACTGTAAAAAACGTATTTGGTGTCATTATAATTGGTCTAAATATGATGTATCCTGTGTAATAATTAAATAATGCTCCTCTCAGAGATGATGAGTAATTAGAAAATTCGTCTGATGTATCTGTAAAATATAATATCAACCAGTGATAAATCTTACAGTTAATTTTTACACTATTCGTAAAGCGAGTGAAATTAATTAATTGACTATATAATTAATTATGCTAAATAAAGTCATAATTTAACTCCATCTGTTGTAAATGGGTTAGGATATTCCTAACCTCAATTCTGTAAAGCGACAATTTGTCAACTATATTATTAATTAATGTACTTCATCATTCACTGTCACAGTAACAAAAACTTGCCTTTTCTAGCGTTGACCCGAGGAATAATTCTATGATACACCTTACTAGTTCGTTGTTAGATATTGTAACTTTGTGTGTAACGTAAAACTTTCGTCATTTGACCTATTTGTCTTTCTTTTATTTTTTAATAATATTTATAAGATTGTGTTATTTGTTCATGAAACTCAAGAGATGCCAGTTTTTTAATATGCTAGTTGATGTATCCTGTATCTAAGAATTATCTATCCTGTTTTAAATATTTATGTCATAATAATTACAATTTTATTCTAATAAAGAAGAAACGAATTTACGATACATGCAATAACCTGCTTTCTGTATTTTATTATAATGAGAGTTTAAGTTAAAATAAATGTTAGAACTATACAAATATGCATTACGAAAACAAATTTTTTTTACTGTTTTTACATTTCTTACATTTTCACATTCAATAAATTTAATAGACCTATTTTAATACAATATGTCTACTAAATTTATTACTCTTAAGCTATTTATTCTACATATGATGGTTTATCATAATTTAATAAACTACCGTACGTAGAATAAAGCTTAAAAGTAGTGGTATTAAACTGTGCGAAGCCCTAGGCAAGCGTACTTGCAATATTCATGTAAATTTATATAAGGCAGGGGAGATCGCTATGGCCCACAAGTTTGGATTATTATTTGACCAATTTAATTTTTTCCTAAGAAATGACTAAGGTAGACTCTAAGTAATAGTTTAGTTAGCCTATATCTTGGGGGAAAATAATTGAAATTGTTCAAAATAATAAACCAAATTTGGTGGGCCATAGTGGGCTCCCGTACCTTAATTTAAAGCATGCAACACATGAAACTTGACTGATTTCTATCGGAATCCTAATACTAGGCCAAGAAGGATACGCTTGTGCGTGTTTGAAACCAGTAAAAACTGAGACTCTAGGCAATAGCCTAGGTTGAAAGTTGCATACGCTTTAAAATCATTTTAATAGAGATATCCTACTTGTAGATTCATAATATAAGTAAAAGAAGATAGTCTTATTTACTATAAATACATACATGCGAATGCATATAAACGAATAAGGAGTATATAGAGTATATATATTTTTAAAATATATTTTCTCCCTGTATAAACTTTAATTACTATTTTCAATTTTATACAATTTTATAAAAATCCAAAAATTACATAAAGTATTTTACTAGCAAATTATATATTTTCATTATTAAAAGAGAAAATAATACGGTTTTCAAATAAATTTACTTTCAAGTTTGCTTTGGGATCAATTGTGATAAATTTCTCCATTTGTCTACCATGTATTTCTCTAAATGATAATCTAATCTCCGTCGTCCATCATCTAGAAAAAGTAGATTAATTGATAATAAATATGTCGTTTAATCTGTCATAGACGAAAGCTCAATAACTTTTTTCATTTTTCGACAGTATAATTGTCTTTTTTTTGTTCATTTTTNTTCTACTGTAAATAATAAAATAATATCTCTCAACTTTTATTATGTTAATTATAATAATAATTGATATTTTCAGATGTTAATAATAATAATAATAATCATCAAATATTTAATTTTATCTGATACAGTATTAGTATTTTTCTTAAAATTCTTGGCATCACAAGAAGCATTTTCAAGCCTTTTATACTCTATATAAAAATATGCTACACTATTTGGGCTACGATTTGAAAACATTGTAGACCTATAAATTCCTATTGCCATCCATCTATCTGTCCTTCCTTAATTTTGAGAATGGAGTTAGATGAAAGATGAGACCAGATATGGAAAGCTTCGGAGCAGGAAGCCCCAATTAACTATATACAAACTTATAGTTTGCACTGGAAGTTGTGTTGTTATTTTAATTCAAAAATATTCCTCTGAATGTAGTTAGCAATAGTCATGCCAGTTACCTAACAGGAAAAGTATGATATACAGGGTCAAGACACTATTAAAATGTTAAGAACATTGTGAAGAAAAATTGTAGCCTAGCATTGTGATGATGTCATGATAAATAATTGCTTATTTTCATTTAAGAAAATGACATTGTTTTTACAAAATTCTTAAATCAAAAACTCTTTTAAATTGGATTTTAAAAAATGAATTTTAGAAACAATAAATTTGATAGCATTTTAATAGCTAATATTTATTTCATTCATTTTGTTAGAGTATGTATTATTTAGAATTTCATATTTATATCAATTAATAATTTTGAAAAAACAAAAAAATACAACAGAAACAAATTGTTAAATGTAATGTTTTTGAATAAAATTGAAATTACATTTGTAAATACAGTACCTCGGTTTTCGTTGACTTCGGTTATCGTCAGTTTCAGTTTTAGTTGATTTTTTTCCATGAAAAATTTGTCTCGGATTTCGTCAGCATGCCCACGGGATTTCTCTGTTAAATTTTGCGAAAACAAAGGATGACCCATGTGTTTTCTGCTCAGTGTGGCATTGTTTCTCATTGTGTGAGCATTACCCCACACATCTAGCCAAACTATTCCATTGCATTTATTTCCTTTTAGCTCCATCATGTTTATTTATTCTTTACATTAGTCTTTTATATTAATTTTTTAAAATTGTTTTTAATATTAAACTCTATATTTATTCTCTATAAAATGTGTTTTTGGTATGTATTTTGGAATGTCTAGAACAAATTAATTGGATTTACATTGATTTGTATGTAAATTACCTTCGGTTTTGTTGGTTTCGGATTTCGGCAATTTTTTTTTTTGGATGGATTATCGACAAAAACTGAGATATCACTGTAGAAAGAAGAGGGGAAAAGCTTATCACCAAAATGCTCAGCAATTTTTTTTACATAAATAATTTAGTTGAAAACTATATAAAAACATGCTAATAAATTAAAATTACTACTACTTTTAATGTTGAGAACATTCAAAATAAATCTAACAAAATATACTCTGAAACAAAGCACTAATACTTCTGTTGTTATTATCTGGTATTTCTGTAAATAAATAACAGATCAATTTTATATAGACTTGTTTAAAATAACTAATTACTCTATAAAAAAATTTTATGATAATGCAGAAAATATTGTAAATTCATGCACAGTTGTTTTTATTGAACATGCATATGTGTGTATGCAAATATAGTCATTATGACAAGTTGTGATACTTTTTAATGTTCCTTGTTGTGAAACCTTAAATCCTTTTTGTTTTAAAATATATTGTGTGTTTTCAAATGTTGTTGATGTTTGGCACGTTATCATTCATTTGATCTGCATGAATTTGATTCTTGTGTTTGGATTCATACTGCACTAATCCAGATAGTGTGCTTTTGCTATGTGGCACATGGGCATCCTTCTCACAAGAGACTAACTCTGCCAGGTCTCTGATAACAGTTGAAAGAAACTCTGTTGGGACATACCATTTTTCAAATTTTGAAACAACAAAGATTTATGGATTCACAACATGTGCAAATTAGGGTTTCTCATTTCCCGGTCTTTTGCTTGTCCCAGGATTCTGAGAAAAAAGTGAACTGTTTCCTGGGATCCTGGGATATAATTATTTTTAAGATATAAAATAAATCTTTAAAATCGAATGATATAATTATTTTTCATTTTTAAGTAACTTAATACAACCTGTAACCTCCCAAAATAATAATAATAATGCTGTGTAAAATATGTTTAAAAAATTACATTTGAATTATATAGAAATTTTCACAAATAGAAAAAGTTCAATAAAGTTTGTTGGAAACTGCTTACAACAAAAATGCCTTTTGAATTGAGTTGAAAATTTAAAGAAAAAATGAAATTAGATCAAACTTCTAACTTAAAATGTAATTTTCACTATTTAAATAAAACATTATAAAATATACAATAATATTTTGTATTAAGATTTTAAAAAGCAAAGATGATCAATACTCCAATTATTCAATCTGAACTTATTTTAGTAATGTGAAAAGTCCTGCTACCAAGAATGTCCTTTTCGATTCAATTCGTGTGGGTGGAATCGTCCTTAATGCATTTAAGAGAAGTTGGATGTTGTGTTTTTTTTCACCTGTAGCCTGGAAGATTTCTAGTTCGTTTTCAAGATGTGTTAGTATTTCTTTTACCATCTAGTATTCGTCCTTTATCTACCTTGGCTGCCTTAATAGCGGCATCGAGCTTATAGCCCGATGAATTTGGCAGTTCGTTTGGCTTTAATAATTAGATTTATGAAGAAAAATTTCATACTTGCATACTTTATACTCGTTTGTAACCTTGCCCAATTTGCACAACCTGGCATAATGCAGTTGTTGAAGCTACTGGGCATGATTAAAAATTAAGACACTATAAGCACAATTATTCCAGATATTACAGGTTCTGACAAGTAAAGAATTTTCAAAGTCCTGTCACAAATAGGCTACATATTGATTATTGACAATCTGTGACGTGCTAAATAAGCAAAAATTTAAAAAACTAATAAGCAGGCCTAAAATTAATAAATACAAGTGTATTCTGACAGTTTATGGGTTAATTATACTTTCTATTTGCAAAATTTCAACTTTAATACAAAATAAGAAAAAAGTGAATTTTTAAGAAATTTGCGGAATTTCCTGGGTTAAAAAACAGCCGGGATCCTGTTGGAGAAGCCCTAGTGCAAATTATGTTGTTTTTTCATCTTGGATGTTCAATAACTCAAACTATCAATTTTTTAATTTTTAATGTCTATGAAGACTCTTGATCAGACTACTAAAACTACAAAATATTAAAAGTTCAGCTAAATCTATTGAGACCCATTTTCCCAAAAGATTTGTGCAGGGTCCTTTACCCTAAACTGTAAGAATTGTAAGAATATTACTAGTCTTTTAATGTGTTTGCACAAAACAGTTGTTCAGAAATGTGTGATGTTTATTTGTGAATTATTATTTTTTAAATGCAACTAAAGTTTACATTTTATATAACAAAAAGTGTCAACTTTTTAGCTTTGCATGGCACCAAATTTAATAATGTAAGTGAAATAAAATTTATCAAAAATAGACATTTAAAAAATAGTCCCTTTTTATAATGACCATTTATGAAATCTCTGCAATTTAAAGTTTTATTTCTTACTAGTGCACAAAAATTCATGGACTTGCTCAGATCATGCGACACTATTACTAGAAATGACTTTTACAAAAGTAAAAGTTTGATTTTAAATTACAAAAATTTCTAGGAAAAATATGTAATTCTCAAAAATTTGAGTTTGAGTAACTATTCTACAAATGATTATTATATGAAAATATACTATTTTATGGTAATATCAATTTTAAATGAAATGTATTTATTTATAATCAATATTTATTTCATTTCTTCAGTTTTTATGATTTTAACTGATATTATTTAATATATCTTTATTCATTTTTTCATATAGATTTTCTTTTTAAATTTCTGGTTATTGGAAGTGCTGGAACTGGAAAGTCATGTTTGTTGCATCAGTTTATTGAAAATAAATGTGAGTAAAACAATTTTATAAAAGTTAATTTCATACTTAATTAAAATTAAATAATGTAGGTTAAAATTAATTTTGAATTATAAGAGAAAATCAAAAATAAAGACAATTTTTATGTAAAATTAACTCATAAGGAAAGGTAACTAAATGACTACCAACTTTTGAATACAAGCACTCCCCTATGAATAGGACAAAACCTTGGAAACTTAACCTATTCATAGGTTAAGTTTTCAAGGTTTTGTCATAAGTACTTTCTACATTAGTTTTCAACTTAACAGTCAAAAATCCTTGATTCTAAGCATCCTTGAAGAAAAAGGAACCAATTTTAAGTTATTGGATTTATATGCTCTGGCACAAGTATGTTTGTAATATTGAGTAGTGTAGTGGTCATATTTCAGCTTATGAATCTAGCCCATAGCTGTTATGGGTTTAAATCTAAATTATTTTAAGAATGTTCTTTTTAAATGACATTTTCATGTGTTTTTTTTTATTTTTGAGGGAAAGGTAAGTACATTTTTTCCATTATTCCACTGAATGATCTATTTTCATATTTTTTTTTACTACTTTACTGAAATAAGTTTTATTTTTCTACCTGCAACTGGATTTATTAACATCAACACACACAATTTTTCACATTTGATATTTGACAACCTTTAACCTGAAGATGATGATCTAAAAATCATCAAACGTGCTGGATATTTCTGGTATATTTACATGCATTGGACTTAATCCAGTTTTACTGAGTACAGGTTTATTAACAATTCTTTGAAAATGGAGAATCATTATTTATAAAAGTTGTTGAAATGAAGTATTTGTGATTAACTCTCAGTCAAAATGGAAAACTGAAGGAATACTAATATATCTGATTTTCCATTTAGAAGTCAGTGTAAGTTTTAACACAGTGCAACATCTCCAACTCAATAGAATGTTTTAATTCCCTTTAATTTGATCATTGTTTATATTTTGCAAAGTTTGCAATAGCATAAAGTATAATAAAAGTATGCTATGGGAAGAATGAGTGAGCAATTAAAATAGAGAACAGTAGAATGAAAATACATGAGTAAATTAGTAAAACATGTAAAAATAAATAATTTGATGATGGAAAAATGCAACTTGCTGTTTTCTCAAAAATAAAAATTAAAAAATAATAATAATTTTAAAAAATTGTTAAAAAAAGAAAATATATTTTGAACCTAGAACAGTCATAGGATATAGGTGAAAGTTGCTCTGTGCTAAATCAGGACTATAAGCTGGGTGTTTAAACAGTTCCAAGCTGGATGGAAGTCTTCACACCTTTTATGTGTGAAGACTACTAACTCTTTCCTGAACTTGAAATCGTGGCAGAGGTTCAAGATATTCAAAACAACATTAAGGCCCATCTTAAGTCACTGGCGGCAACATTCTATGAAGAGGATTGCAAAGTTCATCTTTATATGACAAATTCCTTAATCTTCACGACGATTATGTTGAAAAGTAACCATGTTTGTACCTAACTTTTAGTAATAAATTCATTTTGTTATTTACACTTGTCTTTGTTTTATGGACCATCGAAGGTTGAGAAAAAACCACCCTCATATTTCTGTCACTTTTCCCTCATCTCATTGTATCATTTTGATGATTTTATTAGATTATTTGTAAATAAAAAATATTTAACAAGTTAACTTAGGTCAGTTTCATTAGTCTATTACAGTAACATTGTAAGTACTTGGATGAAAATTCAACAAAAGTTGTACAGCACTTTTTGAAGAAATATTACATTTTTGATTCTTTAAATGGTATTGACTGTGATTGCATGTGTAAAGATGTGAACATCAAGTCCAATGTTGATTTACTATGGTGTTAGTTTACTAAAGTGAAAGTTTTATTTATTCTTGAAGTAAAATATATTTATTTCCTTATAGTTAAAGCAGAGTCTAACCATACAATTGGAGTAGAATTTGGGTCCAAAGTAGTGAATGTTGGAGGCCGTTCAGTGAAATTACAGATATGGGATACAGCAGGGCAGGAAAGATTTAGGTACGTTACCTTGTTCTGAACTCTAAATTTTTGTTAATTCTAATGAAAATAATCTGATATTTAATACAATACAAACTTTTATATTAAAAATCTCATTAAAATTTTAAAACAATTTTTAGATTAATACAATGGAACCTCATATAACGAGTATTTAGCATAATGAGCAAAACAAATAGTAAAAAAATGACTCACTTCACAAGTGATGTTTCGCATAACAAGTAACAAGGAGAGGGAATTGAATAGTCCACGATTGTGCGCATGCTCCCTCAGTCTGTGTTAATTAATTTGTTTCTGTCAAATTAATTAATTTCTAATATTTAATTATAGCCTTTACATAGCCCAAGAATTTGGCATATTGTTTAGTGTGTTTATCGGACATTATTATCTGTTTTTTTTTTTTTTTTTTTCTTTCCTTCCCCCTTTTTCTTTCTGCAAGTGAAATTCTCAAATTCACATTCCAGGTTGGTTCATTCCATGCTAGAAGAAAAGATGAAGATGATTCATGCTCCTTACAATGTATATTGTATAATTTTCTTTGAATAAACATTATACATAAAATATTTGAGTATTTCTTTCAGCATGGAATGCATTGTTGTATTTTACATTAAGAAAAAACAGTTTTTTCCATATAAATTAATGAGTGTTTTGCATTACAAGTAAGATTCTGGAATGAATTATACTTGTTAAGTGAGGTTCCACTGTATTTGTTAACGTTATATAATAATATTTTTTACAATTAATATATAATTTAATTCATTAACATACAATATATATGAAGAATATATTGTTTTACCAATATTGTCCTCACATATCACAAACTTTATTGAGATTCTGATTTTAATATGTACAAAATAATGATTTATGAAAACAGTCTTAATGTTGAAAATATAAGCTTTCATATAATGACATCTGTTAATATTTAGAAAAAAAATAAACAGATGTCATTAGTTATGACTCAAAACAAAAATATCTATCATAGTTTGTCTTATTCATTCATCAGCATCTTATTTGAAGATGACTAATTTAAAATAATAGTATTTATTTATTTTAATCTGTCAACATCAGATAAGGTACTGATGAATNAATTCAATAAAATAATTAAATCTTTTTACAAAAAAGTACAAAATTTTGATTAGTTCTACATTAAGAAAATAAGGTAGAAGTTATCTAGGTAGCCCCCGTGGCTGCACTTCCGGAATCTCGACAAGATGCATGCTTTGAAAGTTAATCAAAGTGTTGCTGTATTCAGATTACAAGATATCTAACATCATTTGATAAATTAATTTTTAAACCATTGCAATTAAAAGTACAGTAGAATTTGGATAAGTGGATTAACATGTAAAGAATGAAATTACAGAGTAATGGTACAGTATTATATGTGTATTGTATTTATTTATTAATGTGTAAATAGTATACTACTTGTAACATACTTCATGACCAAAACTAAGTCCAAAAATAAAGTGATATTACACAAAATTAGGGTTCTATCAAGTATATGGCTTGGTCTTAACGGAAAAACAAAATGCGATTGAAAAATGACACTTAGGTAAGCAAAAATCCACAATAATATTTATTAAGTATATAATAAGAACAGTAATGTGTATATAAACAACAATGATTTAAACAAGAAGTTAGTAATAAATATATATTTCAATTCTTCAAAACAGGTCAAGATCAATTGTGTATAAACAAAAAAAAAGGAACAATCAATAAAAGAAATTCATTTTCCCTAGTTCAGGATGTACAATTAATTAAATCTCTATCTATATCAAATAAATTCAAAAGCAAAGAATACCTCTTTAACTGAAGCAATTAACTCGTAAGAGGTATATAACCTCTTATGAGTTAATTGCTTCATCAAAAGAATGCCAGAAAATTTGGTTTGAAAGAAGTTTGCTTTCAGCAGCTACACCACACTGTTGAATGGGTGTGTCATCTTTTTATCTGCTTAAAAGTGTAATTCTGCACTATCCTATTTACATATTGAAGCGTTACAGAATCAGTTACTTATGGAAATGAACATTCATTTGCTTTAATTTTCCATCCCTAAAACATAAAACATCCCCTACAAAAAATAACAACTAAAAATAATGCCCAAAACAAAATAATGATCAGACTTTGACTCCTTACACCCTGATCATTTGGATCTGTCACAGCAACTATGTATCACTGATCGTGCATAGTTTCACTGTGCACGATCACAGTGCACATGATGCACTGTGCATCATGTGATGTAAGTGCACATCACATGATGTAAGAAAATTGCAGTGTGACATCAGTGGACGAAAGAAATAAAGGCAAGTGATGATTTGGATAATTGGACATTTGGTTAATTGGCATTTAGATAATCAGTTCTACTGTAAATAATAAAATAATATCTCTCAACTTTTATTATGTTAATTATAATAATAATTGATATTTTCAGATGTTAATAATAATAATAATAATCATCAAATATTTAATTTTATCCGATACAGTATTAGTATTTTTCTTAAAATTCTTGGCATCACAAGAAGCATTTTCAAGCCTTTTATACTCTATATAAAAATATGCTACACTATTTGGGCTACGATTTGAAAACATTGTAGACCTATAAATTCCTATTGCCATCCATCTATCTGTCCTTCCTTAATTTTGAGAATGGAGTTAGATGAAAGATGAGACCAGATATGGAAAGCTTCGGAGCAGGAAGCCCCAATTAACTATATACAAACTTATAGTTTGCACTGGAAGTTGTGTTGTTATTTTAATTCAAAAATATTCCTCTGAATGTAGTTAGCAATAGTCATGCCAGTTACCTAACAGGAAAAGTATGATATACAGGGTCAAGACACTATTAAAATGTTAAGAACATTGTGAAGAAAAATTGTAGCCTAGCATTGTGATGATGTCATGATAAATAATTGCTTATTTTCATTTAAGAAAATGACATTGTTTTTACAAAATTCTTAAATCAAAAACTCTTTTAAATTGGATTTTAAAAAATGAATTTTAGAAACAATAAATTTGATAGCATTTTAATAGCTAATATTTATTTCATTCATTTTGTTAGAGTATGTATTATTTAGAATTTCATATTTATATCAATTAATAATTTTGAAAAAACAAAAAAATACAACAGAAACAAATTGTTAAATGTAATGTTTTTGAATAAAATTGAAATTACATTTGTAAATACAGTACCTCGGTTTTCGTTGACTTCGGTTATCGTCAGTTTCAGTTTTAGTTGATTTTTTTCCATGAAAAATTTGTCTCGGATTTCGTCAGCATGCCCACGGGATTTCTCTGTTAAATTTTGCGAAAACAAAGGATGACCCATGTGTTTTCTGCTCAGTGTGGCATTGTTTCTCATTGTGTGAGCATTACCCCACACATCTAGCCAAACTATTCCATTGCATTTATTTCCTTTTAGCTCCATCATGTTTATTTATTCTTTACATTAGTCTTTTATATTAATTTTTTAAAATTGTTTTTAATATTAAACTCTATATTTATTCTCTATAAAATGTGTTTTTGGTATGTATTTTGGAATGTCTAGAACAAATTAATTGGATTTACATTGATTTGTATGTAAATTACCTTCGGTTTTGTTGGTTTCGGATTTCGGCAATTTTTTTTTTTGGATGGATTATCGACAAAAACTGAGATATCACTGTAGAAAGAAGAGGGGAAAAGCTTATCACCAAAATGCTCAGCAATTTTTTTTACATAAATAATTTAGTTGAAAACTATATAAAAACATGCTAATAAATTAAAATTACTACTACTTTTAATGTTGAGAACATTCAAAATAAATCTAACAAAATATACTCTGAAACAAAGCACTAATACTTCTGTTGTTATTATCTGGTATTTCTGTAAATAAATAACAGATCAATTTTATATAGACTTGTTTAAAATAACTAATTACTCTATAAAAAAATTTTATGATAATGCAGAAAATATTGTAAATTCATGCACAGTTGTTTTTATTGAACATGCATATGTGTGTATGCAAATATAGTCATTATGACAAGTTGTGATACTTTTTAATGTTCCTTGTTGTGAAACCTTAAATCCTTTTTGTTTTAAAATATATTGTGTGTTTTCAAATGTTGTTGATGTTTGGCACGTTATCATTCATTTGATCTGCATGAATTTGATTCTTGTGTTTGGATTCATACTGCACTAATCCAGATAGTGTGCTTTTGCTATGTGGCACATGGGCATCCTTCTCACAAGAGACTAACTCTGCCAGGTCTCTGATAACAGTTGAAAGAAACTCTGTTGGGACATACCATTTTTCAAATTTTGAAACAACAAAGATTTATGGATTCACAACATGTGCAAATTAGGGTTTCTCATTTCCCGGTCTTTTGCTTGTCCCAGGATTCTGAGAAAAAAGTGAACTGTTTCCTGGGATCCTGGGATATAATTATTTTTAAGATATAAAATAAATCTTTAAAATCGAATGATATAATTATTTTTCATTTTTAAGTAACTTAATACAACCTGTAACCTCCCAAAATAATAATAATAATGCTGTGTAAAATATGTTTAAAAAATTACATTTGAATTATATAGAAATTTTCACAAATAGAAAAAGTTCAATAAAGTTTGTTGGAAACTGCTTACAACAAAAATGCCTTTTGAATTGAGTTGAAAATTTAAAGAAAAAATGAAATTAGATCAAACTTCTAACTTAAAATGTAATTTTCACTATTTAAATAAAACATTATAAAATATACAATAATATTTTGTATTAAGATTTTAAAAAGCAAAGATGATCAATACTCCAATTATTCAATCTGAACTTATTTTAGTAATGTGAAAAGTCCTGCTACCAAGAATGTCCTTTTCGATTCAATTCGTGTGGGTGGAATCGTCCTTAATGCATTTAAGAGAAGTTGGATGTTGTGTTTTTTTTCATCTGTAGCCTGGAAGATTTCTAGTTCGTTTTCAAGATGTGTTAGTATTTCTTTTACCATCTAGTATTCGTCCTTTATCTACCTTGGCTGCCTTAATAGCGGCATCGAGCTTATAGCCCGATGAATTTGGCAGTTCGTTTGGCTTTAATAATTAGATTTATGAAGAAAAATTTCATACTTGCATACTTTATACTCGTTTGTAACCTTGCCCAATTTGCACAACCTGGCATAATGCAGTTGTTGAAGCTACTGGGCATGATTAAAAATTAAGACACTATAAGCACAATTATTCCAGATATTACAGGTTCTGACAAGTAAAGAATTTTCAAAGTCCTGTCACAAATAGGCTACATATTGATTATTGACAATCTGTGACGTGCTAAATAAGCAAAAATTTAAAAAACTAATAAGCAGGCCTAAAATTAATAAATACAAGTGTATTCTGACAGTTTATGGGTTAATTATACTTTCTATTTGCAAAATTTCCTCAATCTTAACACAAAATAGGAAAAAAGTGAACTTTTAAGAAATTTGCCAGATTTCCCGGGTTAAAAAACAGCCAGGATCCCGTTAAAGAAACTCTAGTATGTCCTGTACAACAAGGTCTATAAACATAAGGCTAAGACACGATACCGTGAAGCATCGCGGTAGTCGCCATTTTGGATCAGTCTCAGGTTATGTGTACGGTGTTGCTAGAACGAAGATAATTGTTTCTTTCGATCTCAATTGGTTGGATTTCTTGTTAGATATATAAATATTTTATAACTTCATATTTTGATACAAATAATGCTATTTGCTGCATGTACTGTCATTCAGTGTGTTCATGTTGCATTTTCTGAAGTAACAATTTTAGTGAAATTGGAAAATATAGTATCGAGTTACTAATAGAGATTTCTTTTAAATATTTTGTTGTTAGATAAAAACAAAAATCCAGTATATAAACTGCTTTAATATTTAACACTTATTATAAAATGTTTGCAGTATGCATCGTTAGGGAGATTGAGGCCGAAGTTTAAAACGCGAAAACGTGTACGTCGGACGTTCAGCGCCGCTTTCCTGTAAAGCGCCTAGAACAGGGGTGGCCAAGACGTGGCGCATGCGCCAAACTTGGCGCATTGGACGATTACAAGTGGCGCTTTAGTCGTTTCTGAGCAACATTGCCAGCCAGATTCGGCTTCATTGCATACACATTTCGGTGCAATCGACCTGTTGACCTTTTTTTTTTCTGCTTGCACGTTACATTATGCATTCGTTACACCACTGATGTCATATAGAACTACTTTATACGGGTAGTGTAGCTACGCGTGTAAGATAGTTCTCTTATGAATTATAGATTATAAATAGTTTCTTCTTATAAATTGAAATACCTAGTTAACGGGTGGCCGAAAATTTTCTCCGCCCCGGGCTGCTAACACTCACGGTACGCCTCTGCGTATCTGAACTCGTCTATCACAAAAATTGGCGCATGGTATGCAAAAGGTTGGCCACCCCTGGCCTAGAAGTTTCAGCCATTTAAAGTAATATTTCATAATACTGTAATTCAGAATAATGTCACATATTACAAATTGCATATTCTAATGAGTAATTGTTACTTACTAATCTGTATATACATAAATATATATGTATGTATTATGTATATATGTATATATATATTATGTACTATATATACATAAATGGACGTTTGTATGCCTACATTTCACTCTGCAGCCAAAACTACATATCGCACATGAATGGTGTTTGTGTGTGATAATAGCCCTAAGTCTCCCATCGTGCACTATGGTGGTTGTGTTTCGATAGCTATAAGGGTGTAGGAGATATGGGGGTTGAAAATGGTTAACTTCGAAAATGTGTAACAATGGAAGTGTCAACAATGGAAGTGTTAACAATGAAAGTGTTAAGAATGGAAGTGTTAACAATGGAAGTGTTGAGTAACAAAGGAAGTGTTAAGATAAAACGGCGTGCAAGATTTTGTGGTTTTTGCGTTTTTGCGGGAAATCGAACGTATTTTTAGACCCATGTAAAAATTCTGTAATTAGTCTGGAAATGGGAGATTTAATTCTTGCATTCTGTGAAAAAGGGTAAGATTGGCTATAATGTAATCTTAATCTTAATTTTAAATGTTTTCGAATAGTCGAGGACCGTTATGTGTGAGTAGTGGGGATAGCTTTTGGAGACGCGTGACTCACATGCTTCAGTTAATTTTTCGTTAGTAAAAGTGTACGAATAACAGAAAAAAGTAGAAAGTGAAAAGTGAATAGTGAAGTGTGAAAAGTAAAA
>NW_019384441.1:770329-776821 GCF_000671375.1 Centruroides sculpturatus
GGAATGGCTATGTCTATAATGTATGTGATTTTATTGTGTTTGTCAATGAGTGTGATGTCTGGTCTGTTGTAGTAAATTGTTTTATCTGTGATTATGGCTCTGTCGTAGTACAATTTGTGCATGTTGTTTTCCAATACTGTTTGTGGATGTCGAATAATTTGTGTTTCTTTGCAAGATCTTGGTGTATTGTATTTGCTACTTGATTATGTCTGCGTAAATAATCTGTCTGTGCCAAGAGTTTGCAACCAGAAGTGATGTGTTGTATAGTTTCTGGCATGATGTGACATTTTCTGCATGTGTCATTTGTGAGTGTTGTATCTTTGAGTATGTGTTTTCTGTAGTTTTTAGTATTTATGACCTGATCCTGTATGGCAATCATGAATCCTTCCGTCTCCCCAAAGAGGCATCCCCGATCTAACCAGCTGTTTGACGCAGTTTTGTCAACAAAATCCTGGGCCAGGTCGTAAGGATGCCTGCCATGGAGAGCCTTTTGAGCCCATGATTGCTTAATGTTGTCTATGCTTTTTATATGTTGTGTCATATGTTGTGAGTGTAAGTTTAATGGTGTGTTATTTGAGTCTGCTAGAGTTACTGCTTTATGTAACTGTGATGTTTCTTGTTTCTTGTAGAAAAACTCTCGCAGTGATTGTATTTTGTTTGTAGTGAAGGTTTATAATGTCAATCAGGCCATGTCCGCCGTCTTTACTTGGAAGGGTTAATCTTTCTATGGCGGATGTAGGATTATTATTATTATTATTTTTAAATCATGATGAATGCGTCTTGTCCTTTTTTTATAAATATTATAGAAAATGTTTACAAGAACTTTACTTTTGAGAAGTGTGAGCAAAAACTCCTCTAGTTTTTGTGGACTTCTCTTTAGTATAATAAGTCCTTAACATTTACGAGACATTTACTTTTAACTTTTTTGTTTTAAAAATAATATTATAGAAATTTATGGACTAGGATAATGAAAAACAGTACTTACTATTGTTTATTTTTTGCTGTCAATAACTGAGATTCTAACAAAACCTATACAAGTAGTAGCAACTGGCTAACATTGAAATAAATAGCTTAAAATAGTTGATACTTTTATAAAAGATTTTACCATATACAGTGGTAGCTCGGTATACGTCTGCTTTAGAATACATCCAATTCGGAATACGTCCTGTTTGGACGAAACAGATTTTGCTCGGTATACAACTTTTGTTTGGTATACGACTTAATTCAATTATACGTGCCATCTATGAACAAGTAGCGCTATCAGTGTATTAGACCAGAGTAGATGTTTGCAGTGCCACAGTTTATAACTTTGTTAAATTTCTTTTTATTTTAATTTGTAAGTAAAATGTTGTTATTTTTATTAATCATGAATTGCAAAAAGGCAACAGAAAAATAAAAAAATGACTAAAATCACAATGGAACTGAAAAAAGAGATTGTTGAGAAATATGAAGGTGGCATGCATGTTCAAGATTTAACTGTTGCATATCGTATTCTGAGAATGATGATACCGACAATCATGAAAAATAAAGACATTATTAAATTTGCTAATGTTGCGAAAGGGGTTAAATCAATTTCTAAACATAGATCGAAGACATTAGATCATGTTGAGAAATTGCTTTTGCTTTGGATAACTGAAAAACAGTGTGCTGGTGACAGCGTATCAGAAGCAATTATTTGTGAGAAAGCTAAAAAGGTATATGCTGATCTCATGAAAAATCAAGCAGGAACTAGCCAGGAAAGTGAGGTGTTTAAAGCTAGCCATTTTTTCTTACATGAGAACAGATTAATCATTTTTATGTTACTTCTTATGGGAAAGGTTGGTTTGGTATACATCCTATTCGATTTAAGTCCAAACACCAGGAATGGATTAAGGTTGTATACTGAAGTTCCACTGTAACTTCATATTATCCAATATTGGATAAAAGAAGTCATTTTCCAATCCCATGAGAAAAGATGGGATTTTAATGTGAAGCTGTTTGGTTAATATATAATATGAAGCAGTTTGGTTTCTTTTGTTGTTCAGGTTTTTAACATAAAGGTAATATGTATTATAAGTTTTAGAACATCATGTGTCTGGACTTGACTTCATTGTACTATAAGCATAGTACAGTGAAGGGACACTCAGCCACAGTAAGACAATTGAATGGTGTAAAGGTTTTAAAGATGGCCAGAGGCTGTGAATGATTATCCTGACAGTAGTTGTTTCAAGTCTACATCATTCTTGTGAACATTTAGTATATGGAATCACTGATCCTAGATAAGACACATAATCTGTCATGAAATTGCACAATAAATGAATCTTTCTTTGGACATGGTGAACACATTCATGAGCTTTTGCATTTTCAGAAAGTTAGTGCATGCTAGGTACCAAATAGCTTTCCACTTCTGACTGGCACAGAAGAGTTGAAGAAGCATTTTGACAGGGAAGACCAGGATTTTCTGGATCACATCATTACATGTGATGAAACTTTGATGCATCACTTTGTTCCAGAATCAAAATGAGCATCAAAGCCATGAAAGCATGTGCACTCATCATCATCCAAAAATTTTGAGCAATTGCATTTGCAGGCATGTGTTTTCTGGATCAAATTTGGCATTATTCATGTAAATTTTTTTACCCCGTGATGCTGCTATCACCAGTGAATACTACAGGGTGATAAAGAAAGTCACTTAACACCCCTGCTACAGAATATAGAATGTATCCAAAGAATGTACATTTAACACATCATGTAATCTGCATAATTCTATATCTGTTTGAGGTAGGTCAATAAAAACTTTCGGTGATCAATTCCTTCTGAAATTTTGACCGTAAATGATGTGTTACGGTCAGAATTATGTACGTAACAGGTGTTACGTAAATGTTTCTGATAAATTCTGACCACATAACCCCCTTTCCATTTAAAGCTTTGGAGTTGTATTCAATATGGCCACCATCAGGATGGCAACTGTGCATGTAACACACATCAAACTGTTTCCCCCTTGGTCTAATGTGTTCCTGATATGGGCAAATTAATTTTGGGTACATTCTATATTCTGGAGAAGGGGTGTTAATGTGACTTTTTTTACCACCCTGTATTATCATATTCTGAATGGTGTGCATAACTATCTGCAGAAAAATATCCTGGTTTGCTCACTGAGTGAACTGTTTTATCAGGACAATGCACGAACTCATACTGCTCACCATATTGCATGCACATTACAGTAGTTCAGCTGGGAAGTATTGCCACACTCCTCTTACAGCCCAGATCTCATTTGGAGCAATTTTCACTTGTTTGGACCTTCTTGTAGTTCTTTGAGATCAGAATTTCAGCACTGAAGTGAAGCAGACTGTCATAGGATGATTCAGATGAACTGACAAATCTTTTTAATGGTAAAGCTTTCCAAGCATTAAATGCTGGGATAAGTGTATAAATATAGCAGGAGAGAGAAAAACAAATGCAAGTTACCACTCCTTGACTTTTTTTTTCTTTTATTCCATGTGAGATTAGCCGGGGGTACACTCTGTAGAATTGGTACCACTTAATCGGCACAAAATCGTAAGATTCGATCTCTCAAACTTTTTCTATGAGGGCTTGTTATAAGAGAGGATAAGGACGGTGAAGTCTCTATCCAACATCAGGATAATGACACCAGTTAATCAGATTTATATTACGCGGATTAACACGTGTATCGAGTCATGAAGGAGATGATGAAATATGTTTGATTCAGATAACGTAAGAGACATTTCTTTAACAATAAAAACAAAAATTTAATGAACAAAAACTAGATCATACAAAATTGAATCTTCGAATAAAACTATTAGAGAGCTCACAATTTCTGTTAAAAACATACTACCTCAAATCATGATTCTTTTTGTCTTCTTCTTGTATCTTTAGTTCTGGATGAATGTTCTTTGGCGGCACATAAATAAACCTTTTTCTTCACTGTATTTATCGACTTAATACTTCATTTAGGAGACTTCAGGAATCGGTTATGGGCGTTGGCTGTCAGGAGATGATGTGGAATACGTCCTCCTTCTCTCGAATTTCGTGGCATACTCCTCGAATGATACAAAATTCTTTGTTTCTGATGAATTTTTACCAATCAGCATCTCGTATTTTTCCACATGAACAGGAAAAAGGGGATTTTACTGAGGGGTTGACAGTTTCCAGGGTGACTAAAATTTTTAGGAGATAAGGAAAACCAAAAAGGATGTTCAACTTCCATTGAAGGAAGTGACTTTTACCAGTTTCCTTCGTTTTAGAAAATTTTCCTATCAAAATCAATGAATATTTTTGTCTAAAATTTTACCATTTCGATTTAAATTTTTAATTAATCACAGGGGTGTGATTCACATCTCAATCCATATATACAAGTCCTGGTTTGACTTGAACCACTCTCATATGTTTGAGACTTGCTAATTCTGATAACATCCATGATTACAATGTGATGATTTCATGTAGTAATTCACACTGTTATATACTGGTATTAACTTGGCAGAAAATTGCTAGAATGGAAATAAAACCTGTACATAGCTTGCACCACATACTCTACATCTAAAGAGTGGCAGTCACTGAAATTATGACACCTTCTAAAATGCATACTAGTAAAGATCTCAAATCTTAAAATGTTTGCTTCATTTCCATTAGAAGTCATTGTAGATATAAGTGAAATGGAAATATGGAATATTTTTGAGATTTAGATTGAAACCAAACATAGTAGTTTCCATCTCAAACTTTATGCTATGTTAAAAAATTTTGTACTTTCTAACAATCATTTAGTGATATTATTACTAATATTTTATAAATAAAACAATTATATATATCTTATTAATAATAGTTATAAGTCTAAAACAAACTCAGAAAAAATGAACATAACTAGTGGACAACCTACAGTACCTGTGGGATAACTTTTTTCAATTCACTGCCTTAATTTAAAATTAAAAGTTGGGATTTAATGTTTATCAAAAGTTATCTGTAGTCTGGACTACATAAAATATATTTATATTTATGCTCCCAACTCCAACACAATAAATGGATTACAAAATTTCTTTGTTTACTGTGTTTAAGGTGATAGTAAATCCAATTGAACCCATGGTTTTATGGCTACTTTGTCTTTCAATAAATATCCTTAAACCATTTGAAGGATTGCAGATGACTCATGGCAATAACACCTTGCCATTGTGATAGCACTATGTTGAGATCTCTAGAGAGAAATGAAGTGTTCTACAATATGAATATTCATGGTTCAATGTGCCAAACATTGAGATATATTGCAGGCACTTCATCTCTCTCCAGAGATATCAGCGCAGTGCTGCCATAATAGAAAAATGTGTTCATCTGGTATGATGCCATTCATTGCCATTTTAACATGAGCAACAGGAACATGACATACTTCTCACATGTGATCTAGCATATACTCTATGATGGCAGCTACTGATGATGGCACTT
This sequence comes from Centruroides sculpturatus, assembly GCF_000671375.1. Classification (NCBI taxonomy): domain Eukaryota; kingdom Metazoa; phylum Arthropoda; class Arachnida; order Scorpiones; family Buthidae; genus Centruroides; species Centruroides sculpturatus. Next base: position 775,760 of record NW_019384441.1, read on the forward strand.
GACCTGTGGGGCATGCTGGATATTTGAAATATTGTAAAACTCTGATTAAGAAAGGAATAAATGAGATACATCTTTGGAGTCACACAAAAGTTATTACAAAATGTTCAGTGGATACTTTTACTGGATACTACAGTGGAAAATTTTGCAACAATTCTGTTGCAAAATTTCAAAGTTTCAAATAGTCTCTTATTGACTCATACAAAATGAAATGATAGGGAAATTTTAAAACTGAAATCTTGAACAAATCTTCAGTTCCAAAACAAAAAAAAAATTTCTTGCATATCTATAGACCCACTTCTATCTAAAAACACTAATTCATTCAAATTCACAAAGGAATCTAGGAGTTCAACTAATAAAAACCTTCTTAGCATTATATATGTTACCGCTAAAGCTCGAAAGCCGTTAATGTGTACATTACCTAGCTAATCTGCAGATTAACTAGGGTGATTTGTTAAAGTTGCGAAAATTGTTCCATTTCTCAAATTACCTAGGTAATGTGCAGAGTATCTAGGTAATCTGCACATTACCTACTAGGCACTCCGTAAAGTGAAAATAAGATCTTTGCCACAAATAAATGTACCACAAATAGGTGTGCTTGTCACAAAAAAGAATTGCTATGTAATTCAAAGTGTCACCAATCTTTAGACTACACTAATAAGTAAGCACAATTGGTTAATGTTGCCTATGGTGACTAAAATGGCGGCTTGTCTCTGATTCCAGCAAACAGAAGAAAGGAAACAGTGGGGACGCACGTTCTAACCTAACCTAACCTAACCTAACCTATTCTAATAATTTGGTTGGTAATAATTATGGTAATTTATTAGAATAGGTTAGGTTAGAACGTGCATCCCCACTGTTTCCTTTCTTCTGTTTGCTGGAATCAGAGACGAGCCGCCATTTTAGTCACCATAGGCAACATTAACCAATTGTGCTTACTTATTAGTGTAGTCTAAAGATTGGTGACACTTTGAATTACATAGCAATTCTTTTTTGTGACAAGCACACCTATTTGTGGTACATTTATTTGTGGCAAAGATCTTATTTTCACTTTACCGAGTGCCT
>NW_019384441.1:776944-782761 GCF_000671375.1 Centruroides sculpturatus
TCTTCTGTAAATGTTCGTCCGATGGAGAAATATTTTTAATAAAATTGAAGACAAAACTGTCCAAAAAGGATCACCATTTATTTTTTGTGTTCCAAGACTAACACATTCTCGGCGACTGACCTTTCTTTGTAGGCTGCTTGTCACCGGAAAATTACAGAGAGTCCTTTTAAAAAAACATAAAACACATCCAATTAAAATTACAAAAATTTCTGAAAAAGGAACTGGTGACATACAGTTGTCCTGATTACATCCATCTATACCTTCTTTTGGGGGTTTTGGCTGCTTTTTTTCCAGCCAAAACCCCCAAAAGAAGGTATAGATGGATGTAATCAGGACAACTGTATGTCACCAGTTCCTTTTTCAGAAATTTTTGTAATTTTAATTGGATGTGTTTTGTGTTTTTTTAAAAGGACTCTCTGTAATTTTCCGGTGACAAGCAGCCTACAAAGAAAGGTCAGTCGCCGAGAATGTGTTAGTCTTGGAACACAAAAAATAAATGGTGATCCTTTTTGGACAGTTTTGTCTTCAATTTTATTAAAAATATTTCTCCATCGGATGAACATTTACAGAAGAAATTAACATTTATTATGTTAATTTAAGCATACAGAAACATTGCTGTTGTTCCAGCAAAGATCTTATTTTCACTTTACCGAGTGCCTAGTAGGTATTGTGCAGATTACCTAGATACTCTGCACATTACCTAGGTAATGTGGAACAATTTTCGCAACTTTAACGGATCACCCTAGTTAATCTGCAGATTAGCCAGGTAATGTACACATTAATGGCTTTCGAGCTTTAGTGGTAACATATACATAATTTTAATGTAGATAATATACTATGACAGATTCTAGAGTCACTCACTCTGCTCTTATTTGCTGTAAAGAACTATTTGATGAGTTACTAATTGTGAATTAAAATTATCAGTTAACCCATATCATCACGTAACTTGTACTTACTTATATTTGGGTTATCAATATAAAATTTGGTAAGTGGGTTCATGTATTAGATTTCTACTGTTTTCTCTGCAATTTTATCCCAGTGGTTTTCTAATGATGGTTTTTTGTTTTTATATATTATATGAAATTTAGATTTTTATCGCTATTAACAATTAGTAGAGAATATCAATGCTATATGAACAATGTTATCTAAAATAACATTTTTAAATATTTGATACTTATTTTTTAGATCTGTAACAAGAAGTTATTACAGAGGTGCTGCAGGTGCATTATTGGTTTATGACATTACTAGGTAAATTTTCATTTTTTTAAAAGTATATTTAAAATGCTGCTTAATTTAAAATATACCTTGTGTATGAACATCACTTTAATCCAAACTTTTGTTCATTAAAAATATAACTAGCTGTTACCCGCAACTTTGCCTGCGTGGATTTTGCAAGCAAACCCCATTTATATTCAGTATTTCAACAACCATAGTAATTGATATATAACACCTACCTCTGAGAATGATGAGAATTGCTGAGAATCAAACGAACTGTTTTCAATTTGATCAATTTTCTGGAATGTTTACAATCGTTCTATAATTGAACCAATATGCAATAACAAATTCGAACTTAAAATGGCTTGAACATTTGGTTAAAAAATCAAAATGTATAAAAATATTTATAACAGTTTGAAATGTTATCAATTTAATACACCTAAGTACTCAATGAAGACTAAACGTAGTTGAAAACAAAAAATTGCATCTAAAATAGTACAGTAGAAGCCGTTCTTCAGGTTAAGCCTTAATCCTTTCCCTCTCCCCCGCGTAGGGGAATTTAAAAAAATCCCTTCTTAGTGTGCATTTTCATGACATACCCTAACTGTGTACAAAATTTCGCTTCTTTAGGTTCAATGGTTTGCTCTGGGCAATGATGGGTCAGTCAGTCAGGACAAGTAATTTTATATATTTAGATTATAATGAACTGGTACAAAACATTTTTGTAAAAACATTATCAATCATCCCCTATTTTTTCCATAGAAACGAGAATGGGTAAAACTTTCTGGAGTTTGAGATGATCTAATATTTCTTGAAGATATTGATTTTCAAACAAGGCAAAGAATGCGGATTCAATCAGATGGAACAGGGTCCCACTGTACATGAATTGTAGTAAATTATTTAAACAGACACTTGAATAGGAGGTGGATTGGATGACATGGACCAGTACAGTGGTCTACATGATTACCAGATTTGACTGTCTGACATCAGGAATATTTAAAAAATGTCTATGAACAGGAACCAACAACTAGAGAAGAAAATTCAAATAGCTTGTGCAAACTACCACAAAACATTTTATTAAAAACTATGAAACATGTTCAACAGAGAATTGGCTTATATATTTTGCAAAATGGAGATGTGAATGAACATCATTTGCCATAGAAAAAATTGTGACAGTCATTCATGTTAATTAATCATTCTGCTAAAAGATTAATTAAAATTAAAAATGCATTGCATAAATTTAGATAGCCTCCAGTTGTGACAAAAGTATTTGTATCAGTTCATTATTTAAAGAAAAAGAATGATTCCACCAAATAATAATTTTTTTTATGAAGTTCATAGATATACACAGATAAACATGCATAAGATGTAGTAGTATTGTAAAAGTTTAAACACACTTAAAAGATGCATTTATCAGAAGTTATAAGAAAATGCTGATAAAAGTTTGTTCATTTGTGATGTAGAATCATAATATGCAATAAAAAAAATGGAGATTTCCATTTAAGAAAATCCAATTCACTTCATTTTCACCAATTTTAGCACTGATGAAACTGATAGCCCTCCTTGTGGCCTCCTTGAAGCCATTGAATTTTTTATTCAATTTTTTTGTAGTATGCTTATTTTTTTTGAATTATTCCAATTTATTAAAATGGACCACCTTGTATATACCTCAACCCAATTCAATGAGTAATATAATTTTGAAGTTCCAGAAACACATTGCACAGTTGTGTTATTAGTTTCACTCTGAGAATTTTACACGGTTGTTTTAAGAATTTTTAAAAGAAGTTTGTTTTTATTGATTTTTGTGAACTTTTGGAAAGTGTTTTCTTTATAGATGGCATAGTTTCTCTCCTTATGCCCAGTCTTCCAGTTCATAGTTTATCATTAATGGAATATGTCTCTTTGAACTTAATATGAAAAATAATGTACGAAAAAAAGTGATTTTTTTTTTATAAGAGTTTATTTTGATAATAAAAATAACGATAATTATGTAGATGTATTTATATGCTACAATTTAATGTGGTTAACTCAGTAGCATATAACCTGTATCACTACATACACTGTACCGCTGAAGCAGTATGCAGTTCAGAACATGTTGCTTCAAATTTTTTCCCTCCACCCTTTCTTTCATTTCATTTCCATTAATAATTCTTTATAAATGTTGTTATAAAATAAGTGAAACAGAACAAATAGAATATATGGAATATTTATTCTGTTTGCTCTGTTTGGCTGAATCTCCTAAATGTGAATAGTTGTCAAACACTCAAAATATTTTATTATTACTTGATAAATAAAATAAAAACTGAATGAAACAATAAAAAGATTATGTTAATAATCTTGAAAATTTAGTGTTAATATCCAATGATATTGGTTTGAGAATAGATTGCTTAGATCTTGTTCACTGTAAAGAATTAATATATGATTTCAATTGAAGTTGATTTCTATTTCTCTAAGAGGAATTATATAGGGTGAGGTATTGGTAACTTACCAGCCTTTAAGATGCAAATTTAAATAGGAGAGTATAATAATATCAATAAGAGTGGATTGATGCATAGAAAATGAATGGGAAAGAACTAAAGGTGAGACAATGCTGTATATATGTTTAATAATGATTTCAGGAAAAATTTCAATGGCAGATGCAAAGGATTTTCATGTTTTCTAAAGATGCTCTTAATAACTAACCTGCACTTGTTTTCAAATTGATTTTTAAATTCAGATAATCCACAAGTTAATTGCATGAAAATATAGTAATTAAATAGTTGATATTATTAACCAGCAAATAACATCCAAACTATAAATGAAAGTCCAGAAATCTGTATAAATAAAATTCTGTGTCCAGTCAAAGAAGGGAAGGGGGAAAAAATTTGAGTTAATGTATTCCTGCAATCTGGATGATAAAATTGAATATAGTATTTTCAATTAAAATTTTAATATATATATGTTACAGTCAAAACCCGTTTTTAGTTAGAACGCGTTTTAACTAGTTGAAACTAGTTTATACTGAATGTCTTTGTTAAAACCCGTTTTGTCTAGTTGAAACTAGTTTATACTGAATGTCTTTGTTAAAACCCGTTTTGTCTAGTTGAAACTAGTTTATACTGAATGTCTTTGTTAAAACCCGTTTTGTCTAGTTGAAACTAGTTTATACTGAATGTCTTTGTTAAAACCCGTTTTGTCTAGTTGAAACTAGTTTATACTGAATGTCTTTGTTAAAACCCGTTTTGTCTAGTTGAAACTAGTTTATACTGAATGTCTTTGTTAAAACCCGTTTTGTCTAGTTGAAACTAGTTTATACTGAATGTCTTTGTTAAAACCCGTTTTGTCTAGTTGAAACTAGTTTATACTGAATGTCTTTGTTAAAACCCGTTTTGTCTAGTTGAAACTAGTTTATACTGAATGTCTTTGTTAAAACCCGTTTTGTCTAGTTGAAACTAGTTTATACTGAATGTCTTTGTTAAAACCCGTTTTGTCTAGTTGAAACTAGTTTATACTGAATGTCTTTGTTAAAACCCGTTTTGTCTAGTTGAAACTAGTTTATACTGAATGTCTTTGTTAAAACCCGTTTTGTCTAGTTGAAACTAGTTTATACTGAATGTCTTTGTTAAAACCCGTTTTGTCTAGTTGAAACTAGTTTATACTGAATGTCTTTGTTAAAACCCGTTTTGTCTAGTTGAAACTAGTTTATACTGAATGTCTTTGTTAAAACCCGTTTTGTCTAGTTGAAACTAGTTTATACTGAATGTCTTTGTTAAAACCCGTTTTGTCTAGTTGAAACTAGTTTATACTGAATGTCTTTGTTAAAACCCGTTTTGTCTAGTTGAAACTAGTTTATACTGAATGTCTTTGTTAAAACCCGTTTTGTCTAGTTGAAACTAGTTTATACTGAATGTCTTTGTTAAAACCCGTTTTGTCTAGTTGAAACTAGTTTATACTGAATGTCTTTGTTAAAACCCGTTTTGTCTAGTTGAAACTAGTTTATACTGAATGTCTTTGTTAAAACCCGTTTTGTCTAGTTGAAACTAGTTTATACTGAATGTCTTTGTTAAAACCCGTTTTGTCTAGTTGAAACTAGTTTATACTGAATGTCTTTGTTAAAACCCGTTTTGTCTAGTTGAAACTAGTTTATACTGAATGTCTTTGTTAAAACCCGTTTTGTCTAGTTGAAACTAGTTTATACTGAATGTCTTTGTTAAAACCCGTTTTGTCTAGTTGAAACTAGTTTATACTGAATGTCTTTGTTAAAACCCGTTTTGTCTAGTTGAAACTAGTTTATACTGAATGTCTTTGTTAAAACCCGTTTTGTCTAGTTGAAACTAGTTTATACTGAATGTCTTTGTTAAAACCCGTTTTGTCTAGTTGAAACTAGTTTATACTGAATGTCTTTGTTAAAACCCGTTTTGTCTAGTTGAAACTAGTTTATACTGAATGTCTTTGTTAAAACCCGTTTTGTCTAGTTGAAACTAGTTTATACTGAATGTCTTTGTTAAAACCCGTTTTGTCTAGTTGAAACTAGTTTATACTGAATGTCTTTGTTAAAACCCGTTTTGTCTAGTTGAAACTAGTTTATACTGAATGTCTTTGTTAAAACCCGTTTTGTCTAGT
>NW_019384441.1:782797-788389 GCF_000671375.1 Centruroides sculpturatus
GTCCATGCCTTACGCCGCCCTTGGTCATAGAAATGATGTAATTTGAATATAAATTATTTATAAATACGTATGTCAAGTTATATTTTTATTACTACGTAAAATATATTTAAGAATTTACGACCACTGTGCTGGGTGAGACGTTGTTGAAACAAAAAAAGTTATGCATTCCGTCACGTACATAAACAGTGTCGTAATTCGCCAAGTGCAAATTAGCAAATTCGTAAAATTTTTGTTTATTTTGAACAATCCGGATAATAGAGGTCCGGATAATGGAGGTTCTGCTGTATATATATATATAAATTAAATTAATGATTGTATTAAATTTTAACACTAAATCTAAATTTTTTCTTTTCAAAAGCCGTGAAACATATAATGCTTTAACAAACTGGTTAACAGATGCAAGGACTTTGGCAAGTCCAAATATAGTCATTTTATTGGTTGGAAACAAGAAAGATTTGGAAGATGATAGAGAAGTAACATTTCTTGAAGCAAGTCGATTTGCACAAGAAAATGGTATATATTTACTCTTTAAAATTAAAGAATTTAATTATTATAATTTATTTAGGTTTAAAATAATATGTAAAGATATTATATCTCAATGTTTTATACAATATAATCATTGAAATTTTTTCAGTAATAATAACTAATGAAAAGAATATAAAATTTATTATGTTTTTGATTAAACAGAAGTGGTTAATAACAATATTTTAAAAAATTTACTTTTAACATTACTTTATTGAATTACTTTTCTAAAAATTTTTGTTTATTATTACAGTTTCTATTTATAATGTTAATTTGATTGCCAAATTCAAATAAATTTATAAAAGAAAAGGGGAAGAGATAAATTTTTCAACTTTTTGACAACTTTTGTTGTAAATTTAAAGTGATGCCAAAATTTATGAACTTTTCTAATAAATACAATTTTATTTTTATATAAATAACTTTAATGATGATCAGGATCAAAAACAGAAATTTTATAAAATTTCAATAAAAATTATTATATTATTATTTTTTGTTATTGAGTTATGAAAGCTTCAAGAGATACTATGATATTGTTATTTTTAACTAGACAATTTAGAAATGCTTTATATGAGAACATTCAAAAATGTTGAACACTTTTCCAGGAATATTAGCTTTGAGAGAGAAGTTTCTATAAATGTAATACAGCTTTCCCCAGAGTTAATTTGATTTCTGTTATTCTCAGAGGAATAACAAAATAGATTGTTTTATTGATTAAATTTTATGCTACTGTTTATCATAAGAATATATATAAAATTTACATTAAAAAAATTTTTTTTGATATTGCTTTACCAGTATTACTGTTAAGATATCTACAGTTAACCTGTAGACCAACATTAATTATAGACAAATTTATCTCTATATATACAGTAATCAAAAGTTTACATGTGAGGAGTAATTGACAATAACAGCAAAGTTTCAAATGTTTCACTTGGGTCTGTGATAAATTAATTTTGAACATTTATTTAAGTCCTGACAGTATTAGCAGAGCAGTAACAAACATAGCTGGCTCATGCCATAGCTGAATCTATTTTTCACAAGTAAAATCTTTATATGATCATCCAATATAGTCTAAAGATCAGTGGTTCCAAACCTGTTTTTTTTAGTCCACATAAGTCTTTCATGAAAATGGAAAATTTCAATATCCCTAATTGTTCATAAAATGAAAATAGCTAAAGAATGCTTGTTAAACAATTTTCAAAAATTAATTATAAATTACCTTGTAATTGGACTGCAATTTGAAAAAACTGTAGACCTGTAAATTTCCACTGTCCATCCTTATTAATTTCAAGAAAGGAGTTAGATAGATGAAAGTCAAGGCTGGATATGGAAAGCTTGAGGCAGAGGTGCCGATTATATACAAACTTCTGGTCTAGACCAGAAGTCATGTAAATTCAATTCCATAATTTTTGCCTGAAAGGAGTTAGATAGATGACTGGCATGACTGTATTGCTAGCTGAAAAAGTATGATTACAGGAGCAAGACACTACTAATTTTAGGTAGAGAGCATATATTTTAAATTAAATAAATTTAAATAAATTAAAAATTGCAACCTAGCGTTGTGAATGAATATCTTGTTAATTAATTGAATAATATTTATTAATGACTTTACTTGCTGTAGTTTGTATAGTTTCTTAAAACCTGGTTCTGCTAAAGACAAAGACATAAATTGATTTGTCACTGAAGTCCTTTCTGTACTTGGTTTTCAGTTTTAGGATTTAAATGCTCTTTCACACATATATTTAATTTTAAATGACAGCAAGACTATGATTACTTTATTTACCAGTGATGAATATACATTTAATGTAGCAGTTAATTTTTGGATTTCTTCTTCATTGAATTTTAATTATTAATTTTGCAATTATTATAGCATCCACTTTAGTATGCTAAAGAAATGTATATTCATCACTAATAAATAAAGTAATCATAGTTGTGCTGTCATTTAAAATTAATGTTGATAAGAACTTTATTTTACAAAAAAATATGTCTCAATATTTGTAGATCAGGAAGACTGAATGAAACTTATTAATCAGGTTATCAAATTTATGTATAAAGTATAAGTATCCAAAAAATCTGAATAATGCTTATCTAGAAGAAAAGTGACACAACTTAAAAAATACAATTTTTCAGGAGAAGCAATTTAAGTTTGGTGTTCTGATATGATATTCAGTTACTATTATCCTTATGTCATTTGTGCCATCTACTGGTTATTATGTAATGTGACCTGTGACACTTTTCCTCACATACACACTTTTTTTTGAGATATCACTTCTTTCTGGATATGTGATAAATCTGTCACCTAAGTTTATTCTGAGACTTCCTTACAACTGTTTCCACATTTTTTATATCTATTACAAACTACTAATTAGTCAATTTATATTCCTTTATTTTAGAGGTACCATTACTTTAGAAATCTAAAATAACCTTATGTATGTTAAGAACAGATTAATTCTTAAAGAATGGCATTTTTAGAACATTCTTTTTATGAGAATTTTTTATTCAGATAAGACTAGTTTTGAAATACAGTAAAGCGTCGATTATCCAAATCAATTGGGAACTGGGGTTGTTCGGAAGATCGATGTTTCGGATAACCGATTATGTATGAAAAAATATATTAATTTATCCCATCTTGACATTTTTCTCCATTTGCGTTGAATTTTCGCTTTGCGTTGAATTTTCATCAATGTTAAGTGTAACAAAGACTATTGTATCGTTAAAAATTATTTTTTTATTTTGTATGAACAAAATAAATATATTGAAAAATATAAAAGCAATAAAAAATTATACTTCAGAAGTTAATTTAGTATCAAAAACGTAAAATATTTGAGTAGCTCAAGACATAACCAAAGATTGCAGCGCCACAGCACTGGCAAAAATTTAAATTTGCCGACTGGAATTCTTTCGGATGATTGACTTTCAGATAATCGACACTCTACTGTATACTGTAAATAGATATAATTTTGAAAAATTATAATATTTTACATGTTATTTTCTTCTACTGATGAGTGACTTATTTTGTTGTTCATTAAGCTTACCTGCTATTTAGATGGAGCTATTAGCATAAAGTTAAATAATTGTAAAAAAATAATAGTATATAGATTTTCTTTTTTTTATTGTGCCATAATAAACAATTATATCAAAATTTATCATCTTAATAATCAGTCACTAATGATATGATGTAAATTATTTCTTTTTCTAAATCATACAAGTTTTAAACATAAAATATCTGAAGTTTTTTCCCCTCTCTTACAGAATTAATGTTTCTAGAAACAAGTGCATTAACAGGAGAAAATGTTGAAGAAGCATTTCTTAAGTGTGCTAAGACCATTTTAGCTAAGATTGAATGTGGTAATTATTTATTTTATTTAGTTTAAGAATTTAAAAGAAAATTTAATATTATATTAAAAAAAATAAGTTTCAGGTTTTTTGCATTTTTTCTAGGATACTTTCTAGGATCAGTTATGATTTAAGGCATTCTTATCTATTAAATTATTCAAATACAGTAGAATCTTCTTTTAACAGATTGCAGAACAATGAATTTTTCCCAGGTCTCATCAAATCAATGTAATTTTACTCCCTTTTAGTGAATCTGTAATTCAGAATAACTGATTTTTCTAGCCTCATGTAAGGTAAACATGTTTTTTCAACATTTAATTAACAATTGGAATGTTTTTGATATTGAATTTAAAAAAATACATTGCCTGTGGTGCAAACTATGCACATAATTGTCACAGTTCTCATTGCTAAAGTTGCAGCCACACATTAGTAGCTCATTGATTAGTGGTAGGAAATTATTTCAGGCTTAGCACTTCCAAATATTAATGTGTCTGCAACAAAGGTGTTGCAGCTTAAAATCACACCATTGTGTTTGCTTTAAGTTTGTATTGATGCCACCAAAAGAAGCCTAGAAATGTCACATCATCACATTGAAAGAAAGGATAAGAGCGTACAGTAATGCAGACTAGATTCATAATCTGTCTTGTCTGGTGTTTTTCTCTTGTGGACATAATATGGAAAGATTACAAAGTTTAACTTTGAGATCTTTGTAGGTCTAGATCAAGGGTTGCAAACTGGCAGCCTGCGGGCCAGATACAACCTGTTATGGCTTCATATCCAGCATGTGGGCTTGATGATTTCTTTTCTATAAATCAATGTTTCTAACATCTTGTGAGGATTAAAACAAACAATGCTACCAAAGATGATCGTCCAATATGCTTTGTTGCAAATGGAAAGAAATTATATCCAACATATTAGACCAGATCTGTTGCAAGCCACACAATTCACTGTATGTGCATGGGAGAGTGTAACTTCTCAAATTGTTTTCACCATGGTGTTTTTATATAGTCAAGATACCATTGGTGATGGTGATGCTGGAGGAAAGTGCATGGGAATGTGGGTGAAGATTTTGGCTTTAATGAATCTGTAGAGTTCAATGATGTCCTTGATTACATCTGGGATGTGTATAAGTGAAGAATTGTATGAAGAGTCAGCAGGCTATGATTGAAAGAAGCCACTGGTGAACATTCTAATGCTGGTGCGAGTGTAGTGCCAAAATTTAGCAAGGCTATCAATGATAGTCTTTCCAAGTCATGAAGACCTTCCTGATGAGTTTTAGCATAAATAAACCAAGATGATTTCATGATTTGTTAAAAAATTTGTCCAAGTAGAGTACTAATGAGTACATGTGCTGTACTTAGGGAATTCGATCCTGGTCCTTATTTCTAATCCCGGGATTTCGGGATTATACTTAGTCGATCCCGGGATTATTTCGGTATTGAGGGTTAATAAAAAATAAGAAAATCTTACAGAAATCAACAAATCAAAATTTAGACAAAAATCAACATATTTTACAGTATACACCTAGCTAATTTAATCACTCTAACTAATCAGACTCAGAGTCAGACTAACCAGACTTAAAATCACTCAGTCTTCATGTTAAATTTATTCTTTTTTAAGCATCACTGAGATCTCTTTAAACTCACATAAATTGAAAAAACCTTTATGTAACAAACTATGCAAATAAACGTTGAAAATTAACAAAAATCTCTCTTAACATCGACTAAATAGACTACT